>NC_057713.1:56363654-56412162 GCF_004010195.1 Chiloscyllium plagiosum | reverse complement strand
GACCTCTCCGCCCCCACCCCCGTCTGACCTATCACCCTCACCTTGACCTCTTTCCACCTATCACATTTTCTGAGCCCCTCCCCCAAGTCCCTCCTCCCTACCTTTTATCTTAGCCTGCTGGACAAACTTTCCTCATTCCTGAAGAAGGGCTTATGCCCGAAACATCGAATCTCCTGTTCCCTGGATGCTGCCTGACCTGCTGCGCCTTTCCAGCAACACATTTTCAGCTCTGATCTCCAGCATCTGCAGACCTCACTTTCTCCTCAAAGATTGTCACATGACCTCTACCTTGAGGCACACACACACAGTAGGCAGACATCTTAAGCTTCACTTCAATAAAGACTTCATGTTGAACATAATGCTACGTTGTACATTCAAAAATGTTAAGTATCACAGAATTACTGAATTGCTACAGTGCAGAAGGAGCCATTTCAGCCAATCATGTCAGGATTGGCTTTTGAGAATTTGGATTTAGAGCCAAACTTTTCTCATAGCCTTGCATTAGAGAACCACATAGGCTTTTGAAGACAGAAGGCAGCAGTTGCATGGTTGTTATTAGATCTGCTGTTTTCCCAGATTTATCCTTAATTCAAATTTCACCATCTACCATGGTGGGATTAGAATCCATGGTCCCAGAACATTAGCTTGGAGTATTGGATAATTAGTTCAGTGACATTACCACTGCACACAACCTCTCTTTCTCACTGAGCACTAATCTGCATGGCTCTGGCAGTCCAAAACATGGCTCCTACCTGCCCTCAGTGCTGGTGCCCAGCTGACAGCTCCTCCTTTCCTGGAGACACACAACACCTCCATTCAGCACTCAGCTCAACCCCTGGCCAATTAGATAATTTTCTTTCACAAGTAACACTCTGAGAGTAACACAGTTCGGAGACAGTTCAGAAGTCAGCAAACACCACGGGTATTAGATTCCCACATTGAAGATGCAGCCCAGCGAATTAGATGTTCAAGAATGTGAGAGGCAATAATAATTACACATACACAACTCAAACTGAAGAACATTTCTGGAATTGTGAATGAAAGGATTTCAATCAGCATCATTGTAGAGGCCAATTCAGATCAAGAAAGTCACATTAGGGAATGGTATTTTGAATATGGAACAGGGACCACTGTGCAGACACTGATGCTGAACCTCCTTCATCCCCACCTGCTCCATTAGGTCCTCTCATTGGTAAAGCTAAGGATCTTGGAGCAGACAGCAATATTTATTTTGTTGTGAAGAATCAAATATGTTGGGTCCATGTGATGATATGAACGCTGTCTATGCACAGGGTCACAAACTGCTCCAGACAAATCTCTACCCCCATTGTGTTTGTCTTCATTATCATGAACTAGTCATCCAACTAGGAACCCATATGGAGCTTAAGAGCAACGGCTTCATTGATGAACAGACGGAAGATGTTGCTGTGAAGTCTGACACAGCAGAGGATGTAGCAGGAGAAACACTTGCAGCATCTGAAAAAGCCATTGCCAAATGATGACAAATCGCACATTAGATTTTTTTACATTAGATTAGATTACATTACAGTGTGGAAACAGGCCCTTCGGCCCAACAAGTCCACACCGACCCGCCAAAGCGCAACCCCCCATCGCCCTACATTTACCCCTTACTTAACACTACAGGCAATTTAGCATGGCCAATTCACCTGAGCTGCACATCTTTGGACTGTGGGAGGAAACCGGAGCACCTGGAGGAAACCCACGCAGACACGGGGAGAACGTGCCAACTCCACACAGTCAGTCGCCTGAGGCGGGAATTGAACCCGGGTCTCTGGCGCTGTGAGGCAGCAGTGCTAACCACTGTGCCACCGTGCCGCCCACAGTGTCAGAATGGTTGGAGGGTAGCTGAGGCTATCGTGAGATTCCTAGCTGCCAGCAGGGGAAGGCAGGAAGGCAGCAAATTAAAGTAATTATTGGAAAGGAACTTGATTCTGTTCAGCCTCTCCCATTGAACTAACAAAAGTTGGTTCTCCCATCAACCTGACAAAACATTCCAGGCTACATTAAACAGAATCATGTCATGATTACTCTCTTTTTATATATTCATTCATGGGATGTGGACATGGCCAGCATTTAGTGCCCATTCGTAGTTGCCCTTGTGATGATGGCTACCTTCTTGAACCATTGCAGTCCATTTGATGAAGGTAGACCTGCAATTTCATTAGGGAGGGAGTTCTAAGATTTTGATCCAAGGTAGAACTCACTGCAAAGTGTTCATGGACAAGAAGGGCAAGAAATACCTAATAAATGCAGCAGCTCCAGGCTGTGGAGGGATAGCAATATGACAGAATTACAAGCTCACGCCATTATCCGATTTAATATTTGCAGTTACCAGCTCATAAACTGATACTCTTCTGCTGCCACAGTTGGTTAAGTTCAAAATTAATGCAATTTACCAGGGCCCCCTATAAAACTAACAGTTGTACACAAACATACAAACGATTGTTTTGGCTCATAAGGAAAACCATTCAACATGACGGATGTGAATACTGAGTCACAATTAATTAGAATGGACGGCTTTGAGGTATGTAGGGAAGAGGTGTTGGAAATTCTGGAAAGGGTGAAAATAGATAAGTCCCCTGGGCCTGATGGCATTTATCCTAGGATTCTCTGGGAAGCAAGGGAGGAGATTGCAGAGCCATTGGCCTTGATTTTTATGTCCTTGATGTCTACAGGAATAGTCCAGAAGACTGGAGGATAGCAAATGTGGTTCCACCATTTTCCCTACTTATTGTTGTCAGATTAATTGGCCCATTGGTCTGTTTTCTTTCCCTTTTCTTGAAAAGGAATTGCTTTTTTTACCTTCCAATAAACTTCTCTCGTATCTAGCAAATAGTAGAAAACTAAAACTCATGTACATTCTGCAGTAACCTCTTTAAAAGTCCTTGTATACTGGGATTCCTTAACTCTCAACCTTCACCCTTTCTTTCGTCGTCTAAAATTAATGACTTTCAATTCTTCATTCTCATTAGACCTTTGGTTCCTTCTATTTTTGTCTATTTGCTACTGTGTAAATAGTCACAAAGTATTTATTTAATCTTTATCACAATTTCTGCTGTCTATGCCTCTTAAAATAATTCATTCATTTCACTGACCTAGTCTTTTTGGACAATTGAAAATGCTTCTCTAGAGAAGCAATCTGCTTCTCTAGGATATTCACATGCTCCTTCTCCCTCTTTTATATCAATCTCTCGGTGATTCTTTTGCCGATTTATCTTTACATACTTGCAAATCACACAATGACTACTCTTTTTTGGCCAATTCGGTGTTTCTTTTCTCAATTTAACCTTACATCTCTTGTCAGTCCTTGTTTGGAGCTTTTCCTACACTTTTCCAGTGGATTTAATTGTTCGTAGCAATCGAGAATTGTGAATTTTTCAAAACTTCCTTTGCTTATCTACTGTCACATCTTTTCATTCAATTTCCTAATCCACAAGTTATCCTTCTCACCGCCATGTTAACATTGCTTAAATTTAAGTCTTGAATGTGATCACATCGTGTTGACACTGATAGAATTCTATCATATGATCACTTTGCTCTACATGATACTTTAAAATGAGATTAGTGATTGACAATGTCTCACAACATAAGGTTTAACATAGACTTATTCCTGGCTGTTTCCGTGACGTTTTGTTTTAAGATACACATTTTCTTTACTCAGCGAGTCGTGAGTTCATGGAATGCTCTGCCAGTAGCAGTGGTGGACTCTCCCTCTTTATGGGCATTTAAACGGGCATTGGATAGGCATATGGAGGATAGTGGGCTAGTGTAGGTTAGGTGGGCTTGGATCGGTGCAACATCGAGGGCCAAAGGGCCTGTACTGTGCTGTATTTTTCTATGTTCTATGTTCTATGACCAATCTCAAACTGACAGGCCCTTTAAGAAGGCAAAAGTGAGGACTGCAGATGCTGGAAACCAGAGTTTAGATCAGAGTGGTGCTGGAAAAGCACAGCAGGTCAGGCAGCATCCGAGGAGCACCACTCTGATCTAAGGCCCTTTAAGAAGCTCATTAATGAACATAAGAGGCCATTAATTGTCAGAGACCATTTTTCCTGTCCCTTTACCAGCACCTACCAGCCCTTTTTTCAAATTCTAACTGACTCCGAGGCGTTAAGATCGGAGATGTTTGCTGATAATGGGGCAGTGATATTTCATTCCTGCTAACACCAGGTCACAGCCCCACAGTCTCTTTGCAATCCTGACCCATTCAGTCTGACCCGTTCTGTCAGGCAAACTGTGGGGGCCATGAGGATTTCAAGCTTTAAAAGTTATCGTTACCTGTTTATTTCCTTGGTCATTTAAATGCTGCTTGCACAGCAGACAAATCCAGCCTGGAAGTAACATGCTTGCTGGATTTGAAAAATGTGTTGCTGGAAAAGCGCAGCAGTTCAGGCAGCATCCAAGGAGCAGGAGAATCGACCTTTCTGGGAATAAGCCCTTCTTATGCCCGAAACGTCGATTCTCCTGCTCCTTGAATGCTGCCTGACCTGCTGCGCTTTTCCAGCAGCACATTTTTCAGCTCTGATCTCCAGCATCTGCAGTCCTCACTTTCTCCTGCCTGCTGGATTTGCCTGATATGCTGCATATTGTTATTCCAGCTCACTGTTGATGGGGTTAAATCACTTGTGGTTAGGTGTATGACGTAGTTAACATGCAGTGCTCTCAAAGTAAAGTGCCTATTGTCAATGGCACTGTGAAATACAGAAAAATCCACATTATGAAGAAAACTGCATGCTCACTCTGCCTGCTGCACTCCAGCTAAAGAGACTGAAATCCAGCAGCTGCTGCTGAGTGGAGTGTCTCGGTGATCTCACTTCCATCAAAGTGAATTATGAGGTGTTACAACTGTCTTCCGTCTGAAGATCCAAATTCTTAAAAGCCAATAGTCACAGATGTTTTCATATACATTGGCAAAGGGATCCTCAATCTGCCCAGAGGTTACAGGAAGTGGCACATTTCATCAAGGATGTTCCTACTGAAGGACCAATGTCCATGGCATTTTTCCTCATTTTTCCCCATGGCATTTTTCAGAGAGCAATGTTCCTCAGGAAAGGAATTACTCTCTGAAAACCTCGAGTGAATGTGGCTTCATGGTTGAGAACTTTTCGTTCACTCTCCTCTGCATTCTACCAGCTTGCCCTACCCTGTTCATTCTCCAAGTCACGCTGTATTTCAAGGGGAATTGCTATCAATGCACAAAAGGCAGGAATACAGTAGTTTGTGCACAGCCTTAAAGCCAGGACCAAGTCAATCAGCACCTGAAATACCAAAATCAACTTGCAATTAACTTGTAAGTAGCTGTTAAGTCCTTTAAACAGCTGAAACATTGGGCTCCAAAATGGCGCTGCAAGTATAAAATCATTGTTGATTGACATCTTAGTTTACCGGATCTGAATACTTCCAACAGGCATTTGATGAACATCTGCTAAGGCCTGCAAAACTATGGGACCCAACGTGACCTGTCCAGCACTTTTATGCACGCATTACAAGCACTGTTTTGGAGTTCTAATGACACTAGTCAACAAAAGGACAGATGCTAATGAGCACAATTTCTCAGCCATAGAGTTCAACAGTGAATGTGTGTGTGCCACCATGTATGCAGAAAATTTTGTTCACTTTATAAAATAAATTAAGATTTGGCATAAGTTTGTAGGCTTTAGAAAGGCCTAGTTTTAACATGATACACAGCAGAGGTGGTGTGAAAGCCTAATAATGACAGAAACCACAGCATTACTTATGTGGGTGCATCTGTTTCGTGTGTATGTGTGTGTGTGTGTGTGTGTGAAATAAAAATACAACTTGCACTGAACAATGTACAGCTACATTTTCATGTCAAACCTTCTAATTTGCCAAATGCCTTAAACTTAACATAAAATTTCCAACAAATAAAAAATTGTCCCCATGCAATAAATTGCAGTTCAAGACATGAGATAACAGCTCACTGCAGCTTGAACATCTTCCAATTGTCCTGCATCCACATATCACAATTACTGCTCAGGTCAAAAAATAACAAATGTGTTAAATCGAAAGAATATGCAGAAATTGTTGAAAAATCTTCAAAAATAGTTCTAGAGTTCAATGCGTCATCAAAATCCTCTTTAAACAAAGAGTTTAGTTTGAAATGATTCTTCTTCTTTTAGATGGCATCAACCTGATGCATATCTCCACTTATACTTTTGACTTCACACTAACTTCTAAGCTCAATTACCACATTCCCAAATAGTTATTTTGCTTTGTATTTGTTTTATATGAGTAATAACTCATTGATACTGCTGTGATCCTTGGGTTTTGATAAGGTTGGTAAGATTTGGCATCACACTGAATTACTGCTGTCCAGCTGTTGCTAAACGATTTGTCTGAGACTTCAAAACAGTAAAGCTATCCGTGACATTCCATTCATTGCCTGTCTAGATTTTCACAAAGCTTCACAGCAAGCCCCACCTACTGGACAGTATCTGTGAAGCATTCGAGATTAAACTGGTGCTGCAAATATTACACTCTTGGGGTCAACAATATATTTTCTTTGCTGCATTGAAATCAGAACGTTATGGCTAAGATTTCAGCAAAATCAGGTGGACCTTTCAGCTGCCGGAACATCTTCCAGTCAATCAATGTGCACACTTGATCGTGACCAATTTACCAACATCGTGGCTGTCTGAATAACTTTGGCAAGCTCTTGGTCTTTTCTGAGGAATCTGACAAACATTATGTTGGAAAATAATGAGAACATTTAACAAGATGTTCGAAGGCAACCACAGTGTGTGCTGATTTATGTTCAAAAACATTTTCCTTCCGAATTGGGCGCCATTTGATTGATCAGCTTTGCATTGTGAAAGACAACGGCAAATATGTTTGATAAAGTACGTCATTGCTGGGACATTATTAAGCAGTATGACAGCCTAAAAATAAATAAATGTACTATGTGATTCCCATCACTTCTGGCAAGAGATTCTGGAGGTAGTGGGTGAGAAGGGTCTTGATGTGATTTCCATGGAAATTTCAAGCCAATATGGATGAATGTATAAGTATTTTACAGGGATAAAAAATACTGACATTTGATTTTGCATCCACTTACAAAACAACCATGTGTGCAATATTGTAGCGATACTGTTATTGGGAAAAAATTGTGTTTTTCATAATATACCATCTTAAATTTATTGAAACCAATAAAGAATCAGAGAATTATGAGCAGAATTTAATCATTGCGTTGATGCGTCTGTCCACCAGCAAGAGAGGCAATGAAACCTCACTGCGGGTCATTTCAGTGAACCTTGTTCAGACAGCCTGCTGGGGAATCCTGGAGCCTCAAGGGTGGATGTCTCATCTCCAAGCCCCATCCATCAATACTGAGCACAATAGGATCTATGGAATGGTCACTACCTGAAACACGCTGGTGTTGGCATACTTGCCAACCATACAGCTAAGCAAAAAGTAATAGAGACAAGAGATCAAATTTGGGAAGACGTGGTAAATGAAAGTGTAGAGTCTAGGCCAGAGAGAAGGGCCACTTATAAAGAAATGACTCTCTGATGTCAGATTTTACATCACCACGTTCTGCCCAGCAATGCCCACAATGGGATTTCTTTTTAATTGATTAATGGGGTGTATGCAATGCTGGTTGGGCTTTTCTGCTCCTTTGCCCTCTTTGGAATTGTACCCAATATTTTGTATGGTCAGTCCACATTTTTCCATTTGTGATCAGCAAATGTCTTTCCTTAATCATTCTCCAGAGCACATCATCATTTGTTACCTTTTGTGTCAAATGAACCCTTCTGTTCTCCTTCAAATATACATTTCTGAACTATTTAGCTCATTTGTTTCCACTTTCTAGAGGACTAAGCCTCACATCCCTACAAAACAATCATGTAAGGAGCATAGTGTAGAGCACTAAAGAACATAAACAGGTTGGTGGGACAAATCACCAATGAAATTAAATACAATACAATGCAATGTTATTCATTTTAGCTGAAAAAATGAGAAATAATAGAAAGGAACATCAATAAATTTATTAAACATGAATTTCCCTTTGCAAAATCATGGTGGTACTGCTTATTTATCTTCAACTCTTCTAAGTGCCTTATATAACCATTAATAATAGCTTCTAACACTTTTCCTATCAGAAGTGTTAAGCCAATTACCTTGTAGCTTCTTTCTTTCTGCTTCAGTTTGATTTTGAATTCAAGATATATTTGCTATTTTACCATTTCTAATGGAGCCTTCCCTAAATTTATGAAGTTCTGGAAAATTAAAAGCAACACATCAACCATCCGCCTAGCTATAGTGATGAAATACATAATTTATCTACTGGGTTTGGCAAGATATAGCAAAGAACCTGCTTAGCCTCATGGCAAAAAAAAAACCCTCCAAAAATCTTGACACAACTTGGATTTATTCTAAGAAAATAAAATTCAGTTCACTAGCTTCTTAGGAGCTAGGTCACAGTTCCCTTGATAGCACATCAACAAACCCTGCTAGGGCTTAGGAGTTCAGCCAAGCATTCATAACCAGATTCAACTGTGCAATAGAATTCCCAGTGATAATTACAATGAAACCTCTGACATATTGAAACATACGGTCATCAGTTCATCTGCTTGAAAGGCTGAGCAGATTGCCAATCCATACATCGGTTGAAAGATCAAAACATAGCACACAACTGGCCCAGTAAAATGTAAATATCCAATATTGTTTAATGCAGAAGAGCACTTTGGCCTCTGGGATAAATCAATCTGATAAAAATTAAGTCTTTTCCACTTTTGTAATACTATTCTACCTCAAGATAATTTACCATTTCTAAACAAAGCTCCATCATCAATCACTGTATAGAAAACATGTTTCACATATCATACAGAGTTATATTTTGGCATGTGAAGCAAGCCACACCTTTTAAATTTACCTGGCAAGTCCAAACTCCATTATGGGCTGTCCCCTCCACCACTCTCCTTCCTCACTGCCCCCAACCCCTCAACCTCCCCACCCCCTCCCCCAACCCCATGGCTCATGTCTCCTTTGAACTGGCATAAAGCAAATCTTCTTCTGAGGCCTGTTTAACTTAATGAAAATGGCACAAGGTCTGAAATCATCATCAACATCACAATGGAATTGCTATGGTTTGTGATCTGCATCAATGAGAATATCACGTCATGGGAACAGGGATTGGAATCACAGATTCAGGTCCAATGGATTTCTTTCATCTTCTCATCTGACACAGCTTTTCCTGGGTTATGATTGCAAAATCTGGCTCTATGTATTTATATCCCACATTCTGGGGGAAATAGCGTTGAACCTGCAGAAGCAGGGATGCGCGACGTGTGTGTGTCTGCCTGCCTGCCCACTGGACAACACATGAATTAGGAGAAATAATAATTCTTTAGTCCCCTCTCTCCTGCAGTGTCATTCAATAAAATCCTGGCAGATCTGATCTGTGGCCTTAAATTCACGCTGTGTCAGGCCTGCTCCACTTCTCCAGCATTTTCTGTTTCAATTTCAGGTTTGCACCTTGAGGATTTTGGTTCCAGCTAGTTAGCTTGTCCTGGCTCCTGGATTTTGAATACTTATTGATCAGCAGAGGCACAGACTTGATCATTCAGATGCTGAGCGTCGCTGTCCTGAACTTCTCAGGAACAGTTATCATTGCTTTCTTTACTTGATCCCCTCAGATTTGACAGCTGCTGCTATAGCATCTTTGCTGGAAGCAGAGTTTTATTTTGAAAGCCCCTCTGGCAAAGGGAAGAATCCAAATGTTAACGTCACTGTCATTCACTCCAGGCATTCCTACACTGTGTCGAACCTTTCCCAGATATTTACACTGGATTGACATATGGTGCCTCTCTAATGCTTTTTATCTGTCTTGTGTTCTCCGCAATGATGCTTGCTGCTTACGTTATTCAACATCCTTCACTTTCCACTCTAAATCCAGTGATCTGAACTTGCAGATGTAGGATCTGCAGCCAGGGTCTGACCTGCAGAATCTCTTCTCCCAATGTCAGCTCCCACCTACTTCTCTAACTCTTCTAGCCTTCAAAGGTGAGGTATCTCAGCCTGTGGACACCAATCAGCAGAATTATGTAGACCCCTACGCCGATGCCACATCCTAAACTGGATTTTTCTGGGATGATGAAAGAGGGAGTTAAAGTAAATCACTGTATGATTGGGGAAATGCTAGTTGGGCTGACACAGAAGACGACTTATTTTCTTCTTTATCATTGTACTCAGCCGCATAATACTTTGGGTTATCTGCCGAAGAAGAAAATGAAAAAATCACACGGCTCTCATCGCAGTTTCTCGGCATCTTTTGAAAGTGCCTGATTATGTTTCTTATTCATCTGTTTGAGCTCCCAAATCATTGTACAGAGGGTTGTGAATGCTTCAAACAAACCTCTGGCTGCAACTGACCTACTTTCATCTCACTTGCCCACAGATTCAGCTGCATGGCTCCCCAGGATCTGCAAAGTTTCTTCCTCATGAAGGACTGATATATTTTCAGAGGAACGATGCTCAGAGAAATAACTCTGCATCATGAAGAACCCAATGAGCAGAGAGACTCCTGGCTCCTAATGTTATGATGAAAATGATGGTACTAAAACCTTTGAGAATACAGCAATTAAGTAATAAATTTATGAAGGATGCATTAAAGAAATGTGTTTGATATGTTTTTCACAGTGGACATGTCATTTATATCACTCATTTACAATTTTTTTAAAGTCCAGCATTCATTGCAAATTAAAACCCATGTTCACTGCTTCAGTTTCAGTGGAATAAGATGTAAGTGTGGATTTACTGACGAAAGTTCTCCAGATTTATATCAGTGACACCTCAGGGATTTTGCTTAAGGCGTAGTGCAAATGAGCCGATGTGAAAACATCTTTGAATTTGATTAATGGAAGTATCACTGCATAAAATAGTTATGACTCAGAGAAATCAAGTTGATTTTGAATTAAAATCAGTTTTATAACAGGGAACTTTATTTTTTAAAAAAATTGGTGTTCATGACAGCACATATTAAAAATATTTTAACATATTGTTAACATGTTAAAAACAGAATATTGAACAGTTAGCTACTTGCTATCAGGGCAAGGCTTAAATATTCTTGGAAACTTTTATCAAATCACAAATCCAGTCATGCATTCATCTTCGTAGCTTTCTTAGATGGATATTTTTATTTCTACATTTTACAACTTATATTTCTTAAATTGGTTAAAGCTTGATGCCCTCACCTGCCAATTTCCAAACCTACACTATGGGCCAACACCTTATTTCTGTTTGAACTGGCTATGTGTTTCCTTCACTTTTCTAGATATCCTGTTTGGGATTGAAAAGATGACAAACTAAAAAATTGAATGTGGCCATCTTTTGATAATTATATGTCAAGCACCATTTAATCCTCTATCTAAAGCTCCAGTTTCTTTTGAAATAATTTGGTCTTAATGTTCAAACAGATTCTTTCATTAAATATTTCCCACATACATACATTGCATTGTAGCACTGGGCAGCATCCCGATTTGTGGTGAAATCAGGCCCATCTCAACATCAGGAACACCTTGCTCCATTTTTATGGTTTCATGAGCAGTGCGACAAGTTTCTCTCCTCCCAACAGTGAGTTAACAATTAAAAGAAATTATTGCTTTTTAAGGGCCTAGGTGACAGCACAAATTACCTCATTAATATTCACTTGCTATCTTAGTAAACTCCCAAACAAGTTAGATGTTGAGAATTCAATGTAAGTCAATGCATGTAATTTGGCAATTTCAGCTCACCACTTCCTTCAAAGGATTACCATGTTGGGCTCTGAGCACCAACATCTCAGGGCTCACCGGCCACATGCACCCAACATTTATGGACATTGCATTCCCTTTGTACCAACCATTAAGAACTGTCATGGCACACCTCCAATCCCTTTCAGAATGCTTCTGCACTTCAGTGCTGCATTTCAGCGCTGCACTAGCATCTGTTATTGTCATGCTGCAACAAGGATACATGTGCTCAGGGACACAAAACCAGCTCAGTAACTGCAGCCACCTTGCTTGCTGTCAAAGCACTCCTCACTTTGACCTTACCTGGATGCTCATGGCATTGCTGACTCACTTTTGTCCCCTCAGCCAGAGACACCAAGCTCATGTTATTTTGTATTGCCTTGCTGTTCAAACCAGACAAAAGAAAGGAAGCTTGTCACCAGCCAGCAGTCCTCAGTCATGTTGAGCAAGAGAAGTCAGGGGTTTTGTGGCACAAAAAGTC
This sequence comes from Chiloscyllium plagiosum, assembly GCF_004010195.1. Classification (NCBI taxonomy): domain Eukaryota; kingdom Metazoa; phylum Chordata; class Chondrichthyes; order Orectolobiformes; family Hemiscylliidae; genus Chiloscyllium; species Chiloscyllium plagiosum. Next base: position 56,399,910 of record NC_057713.1, on the reverse strand, counting down.
AAGGACAGCTTCCTTTACTAGTCCAGGGGCCAGGATACAGTCAGTCAGTCACTCGGGGCAGTCAGAATCAGGATCTTCTCCACCAAAGGGTGAGGAGCTGAATGTCATACAGCGAGTGTGAGATTTTGGGCAGAAGATGGTGGCATTTACTCTGAAAGAGCAGAGGGGGATACCGACCTCCTTCCTATGGTGCTGGGCATTCCTCGATCAACTGAGACCTCACTGACTTGGGTGACAACCTCAGACCAGGCTGGCACCTTCTGATGCCATGTCCTCTACTGCTTATCTTGGGTGAAGAGGAAATCCTGCCTCTGCACCACCCCATCCAGTAGGACCCTGTCCACAAAGTGGGGTGCCAATTTCCCTGTAAAGGAGTAAATGTTAGGAACTGTGAAGGGCAGCTCCAGACTGACACTGTTTGTCCAGATGCACAGCAGACTTTTAAAGATGACATAGGTACAAGGGATGCTGGGAAATTCCAGAATCTCCACTGAGAGCTGAATTGTTATGGGAACGACACTTGATAAGATGGGGCTAGAATCAGATGTAAGGTATACCAAAGAGTGGCCATTCATAAGGCGAGTTTAGTAGGATAGCATGAGAAAACGGCTTGGCTTTACATAATGACTCAGACATAACAAAAATAATGCAAGATTCAGCCCACTGCTTCCTTTTCACAAGAAAACATGAATTAATATATAACCTCTTAGCATTTTCCTTGAATCTGAAATTTCAAGCATTTACTTTACTTTAAGCATCTTGTGAGTAAAGGTAACTGATCAAAATAATAAGTATTTTGTGCATTTGAAATTGTTAGTGCCAAAAATAAAAGCATGCATCAGGACTGAGATTACAGCAGAATGATCCATATTAAAGCTTTTGAAGATTTTGGTAACAAATCTGAATCAAAAACAATCTAAGAATTTGTTTTTCACTATTTCTTTATATTAGGACATCAGTAAATATTATTGCTCTATGTAAAATTCATCTGTCAACAAAGTGCACAGAAGATGGGTGGCACAGTGGTTAGCACTGCTGCCTCACAGCACCAGAGACCTGGGTTCAATTCCCGCCTCAGGCGACTGACTGTGTGGAGTTTGCACATTCTCCCTGTGTCTGCATGGATTTCCTTCGGGTGTTCCAGTTTCCTCGCACAGTCCAAAAATGTGCAGGTTAGGTGAATTGGTCATGCTAAATTTCCCGTAGTGGCAGGGGCAAATGTAGGGGAATGGGTCTGGGTGGGCTGCGGGTCGGTGTGGACTTGTTGGGCCGAAGGACCTGTTTCCACACTCTAAGTAATCTAATCTAAGATGTTACTTTAAGCACATTTATGACCTATTAACAGACCTATATGAAACTATATTATAATATTATAATGGTTAAAATTCTGTGAATGTTGACTTCAATCATCTGATTTTTAATACCTGGAACTTTTCTTGGAGTAAAATGCTTTTAACAAGTTGAAAACGCTGAGTTAAGATAGCTGTAGAGATCACTTGACCAGATTGAACTGAGATAATTAAACCATCAATAAACAAGACCCCATCTGAAGTGAAGTTAATACATCAATAAAGTGATTGAAACCTATCACTTAGACCTGTACTACCTGTTTCAAGAGGTTTCATCTATTGGACTGAAAGATGTGCCTGGATATTATCCAGCTTGGAAACAAACAATGCAGACAGACTTGGGAATACACAAAGAAACTGTATTCAGGGAACTGCTTTTTGGCAGATCATAGAGTCATAGAGATGTTAAGCAGGAAACAGACTTGTCCATGCCATCCAGACATCCTAAATTAATCTAGTCCCATTTGCCAGCATTTGGCCCATATCCCCTTAAACCCTTCCTATTCAGATACCCAACCAGATGCCTTTTAAATGTTGTAATTATACCAACACCCATCACTTCCTCTGGCAGCTCATTCCATGCACGCACCACCCTCTGTGTGAAAAGGTTGCCTCTTAGGTCCCTTTTAAATCTTTCCCCTCTCACCCGAAACCAGTTCTGGACTCCCCCAGCTCAGGGAAAAGACTTTGTCTACAGAGAGAAAAAAGATGGATTCGTAACAACAGAACTGAAAGGCTTGCTCACTTTTCTTTCCTCAGCCTCTCTGAAGACAAGCACTTGAAACATCCACTTACAGAGAACTGTACATTTCATAACTGCTGAAGATACAATTTATCAATTAAATAATCAGGGTTTATATTAAATCTAACATCTCAAAGACTCTAACAAATATTTACATTCTGTGTTCATGATCTTCTGTTTTATACAAAGTACTCTTTGCATTGTAAATGTTATAGTTGTGCTTGTATGCGTGTTTAATATCATTTTTAAAATCATTTTTCTAAGGGTTACTAAGCATTAAAATTGCTTTTTCTACCAATTGAGAAAACCTTGTCTCCATAATTGTGAACTAGCAAGCTCTGTTTTAATTGAAGTATGATGTATCAATGTCTGAGAAGAAAATTCTCTTTGCTGTGGCCAGCTGAGGTGGTCAAAAAAAGAGTGGTCTTCCTCACCTGATCATAACAATTATTAAAAGAAGAAAAAACAAAAATGGTTTTATATGTAGCAACTCTTTTGTCTTGTAATCACTACAAGTCAACTGTTCATCAAAAATGCACCAGTTTATTATTTCATGTTCTTTGTTAATCCTTTAAATGCATTTCGGGTCTTGACATACTGCCTTATATGCGATATATTCCACAGCTAAGTGATTTTACAATCATTGTTAGGTTGTCACTAGACAGGTGCATGTATCATAGTCACAGTACTAAAACAATTGTGCTTAGTTATTTATTTTAACATATATTCTGTAAAAGCTCCCACAGTCATTTTCTGAAGCCCATTTCAAGGGAGAAATTCTGCTGTCTCAGTTTATAGAAAGTTTGTATCTGACAGTGGAGAGGTGGAAGGCAGGCTTAATCCAGTTCCTGGATTCCCGTTATTAATCATGTTGCAGATAAGACTGTCAGTCATGAGTCCATACGCAACAAATATGACACCAGCAGCAAGTCACACGCTTCTTAAATTTGGCTGGCTTCAGAATGAGACATGATTCCAGTCAGCTCAGAAGAATTGAAAATCATGGGGACAGCCTGTTATGAAGTTGCGATCCTTTAGACAGGTAAATCTAAAAGTTGATAACATGTCATAATATAACATTGCATATGTCAACTATCTTTTTAATGTTGTGGTTGATAGCAGGATTTTGTTTAGAAAAGTTAAATGACTATTACATTTTCCAGCTTTGTGGCAGTGGAAACATTCATTGATTTATCCAATGTATAAAGTGCTCCTCTGCATTTAACAGTGTTGAGATTCAGATTTTACTATGTCAACAGCTATCAAGAGGACTATGAACTTTGAATAGATTGACAGATTCATGGACTTGTAAGTGGAGCTTGACTGTGTATTTTAACGGTTTAACGAGCATCTCAAAAACTTCCTGTGCTATTATAGGACTCATAAGTTCTGCTCATACTGGATGTTGGTATGTAAGCGTGTGGGATATGTGTAAGTATACAAAAGTCTGGAGGTAAATGAGATGTTGGTTGGGAGTTGGTGAAAAGACCTGAGAGGGTATGGGCATTGGTGAGATGGGAGTGACAGGACTACAGTGCTTAACTCTCAGCTAAGGAACTTGCCCAAAGTTTCAAAAAATGGAATCGGGCTTTCTAACCTGCTTGCCTCAGTCGCCATGCTTCCTACTCCATGAGCGCTCACATGGTGGCATCCCTGATGATCTAACCCCAACACGCCACCATTAAAACGGTATAGACAGCGCCACTGAGTGGGAGGTGGGAATGTGATATTAGGAAATCTTCCAACTCCCAATAACCACATCAGAAGGGAGAATCCAGTGTTAACTCTCTTCATTTCCTATATACATGAAAATAAATAAGAGTAGTTATTTCTAGATAGCAGTCATCCTTCAGCTGAAGACTTTATTCTTGGGGATTCATCTACATGAAGACACAGAGCTTGGAACTCATTGTGTGAGGAGTTGTCTTTCATTAACCTGTAAATCACAAGACCGCAATGCAAATGAAGATGGCTGTGACGAACCCAGAATGGGTGAGGTAAGTAATGGTTGGCCATTCGAAATTGTCCCACAGTGTCTAGAAAAGTGCATGCTAGGTTGATTAGCCATGGTACATGCAGGGTTATAGGGATAGGGTTGAGGGCTAGGTCTGGGTGGGATGTTCTTCTGAGGGTCAGTACAGATTCAATGGACCAAATGGTCTCCTTCCGTACCGTAGGATTTCTATGACTTGCTGAAGTCTTTCATTCTATGAGGGAGGGGGCTGCAGGTTTGAGCAATGTGCAGCCCTTCAAAGATCAACAGCACACATCTAAACAGTGAAGGTGAAATGCACCTGCATGCAATGCATTTCCTGTGGCTGCTAAGCATTAATCTACTAGGTAGTGTGCTTATCCCAAGTGCTCCCAACCTTTTCATGCAGGATTATGACAGAACCCCTCTTATGCCTGTGTGCCTGGGAACGTGGAGCCCAGTTGCCAAAGCTGCAGTTGCCAATGGTTACTGCCTGGATATGGTGCAGTAGCTGTTCACTTCATATCTTGGAGAATGGAACATTACATCAGGATAAGGATGGGTGGCTTCAGTACCTGCAATGGCCTACTTGTGATTTTACAGAGACTCGCACACACTGTTAACAGTGTGAACAAAATATCTATTTATAAAATTGAGAATGTACTTACAATGAGGTGTCACCCATGGCACTACTGAGGCCTCAGGTGGTCTTCTTCTTTCTTTCTATCCCACCCTTACATCTCATTGCCGATCTGGGTTCTGCAATTGGGGGTGGAGGGTGCCTGGAGTGGAGCCCATTGCCTGCAGAGGTCAGTGGTGCTTTTGTCCAAAAGACTCAGAGAAACTGAGAGTGGCCTTGCTGGACCGCAGGTGCACCCTCCTCAGTTTGAACTGCCACAGGGTTGAGAGTCGAATGCAGGCTAGAGGTGGATGCCCGGCCACCTCCGGAGTGTCCTGTGTGGTGGTGGGTCGGGGAAGGCTTTGTGTGGCTTCTGCTGGGTACCTAATGGCCCAGCACTGTCTCCTTGTGTGGCATTGCCATCTGGAGAGGGATCAAGGTCACTCATTCCCCTTGGTGTCCTGCTGTTGGTGTTCAGAACCAACGGCTAGAACAATGGAGTACTGGTCCATTCTGTATCCAGCAGACTTTGCAACTCTGAATCTGGCTCTCCATGTCAGCCATCAACTTGTTCCTGAACGCAAAGCAGGGTGCCAATTTCCCCATTGTTGCCAAGGAACTGTATGCAGTTATTCAAGGCAGCTCTAGAATGCCAGGACTTGCATGGGTGCTCAATGACCTGTTAAATGTGATGCTGTTGCCAGGGATCCCAGTGTATGCTGGGATATCTCTGAAGTGGCAAGTGCTTCTCACTGTAGTATTTGGAAAAATTGGGCTAGCATCAGATGGAAGGGGCAAATTCAGAAAAATTCATTGGTCCTCATGGAGACAAACCTTCCATAAAATGCAATGAAAATGACACTTTGCAAAAAGATGGCAAAATTCAGGCCAAAGGTTTTATTTTTTGTGACATTTCCTTTGTCCTTTCCTTTGTTCAATGTCAGTGATGCAGGCAGTAGTTGAGCAGATGTGTGGCTTTGTAGAAAGGCTGTTCTTACTTTGCCACATAACATATTAGAGATAGATATGAAGTTGTTGTCTATTCCTCTTGGGCCACAATTACTTGGGAGTAAAATTCAAACTCAGTGGAGTGCAAGTTAGGGAGTGGAGGCAGGTTAGTCCTCAAGCACCTTATTGATTTCAATAGAAAGGAACATTCATTAATTTATACAATAAGCAGTTGGAAGCTGTTATGGCTCAGTGATAGTGTCCTTACCTCTGAATCAGGAGGCCTGGGTTCAAGTCCCACCTGCTCCAGAGATGCATACTAACATCCTTGAATAAGTTGGTTCGAAAATATCTATCTTGAGAAACATCTATAGTGATGTTCTATGCCCTCAACTATCTTGCTTCATGTTTGGCATGACTTCAATCAGTGGAGAGTTTTAAAGGGATTCTGTTAACTCAGTTGGCTGGACAGCTGGTTTACAATGTTGAATAACACCAACACGTTGAACTCCCATATTTGCTGAGGTCACCATGAATGACCTGTCATCTCACCCATCACCTGAGGCGTGGTGACCCTCAGGTTAAACTCACTGCTAGCCGAATCATTCTGAGAGGCTGGGAGAATAGTAACTTTACCTCCGAAAAAAATTTGGGAGTCTCTTGTGGTGCAGTGGTAGTGTCTTTACCCCTGAGCCACGGAATCTGAATTCAAATCCCACTTGCTTCAGAGGTAGACAATAACGTTGCAGAACAAGTTGATCTGAAAATATTTCCATGTAGAATCTCTACTCTCAGAGTATCCCTAGTCCTGGGCCAGAAGATCCAAGTTCAAGTCCCACCTGGACATGTGTCAAACATATCTGAACATGTTGATTTAATTAAATATAATTGGCAGCTGATCCACTCACCCCACATTAATCCTTTATTGGAGTTGAATTCCACCCCGCCATGTCTCCCACAGCTAGGAGTTGTGCAATTAATCTGCTGAGGTATTTTTAGCTGGGCCTGCTATCTCCTGCTATATTTGGTTTAGGAGAAGAGCCATTTCTGAGGCAGGTAGTGAAGCCTAGTTATTGTATCATGATCTCACATGATGAAATCTTTCTCATTGTTATTGTGTTATCATCATGACCCAATATAGTAATGTTATGAAACCCCACTCATGTATGTTCTTGCCAAAAGCATCAAAATCAGTACTGGTGAAGCACTGAATGTTGGGGACCTAGTGTAGCCATTTTGCAGGAAAACCAATTGCACTTTGCAATTAACCAACTCTTAGTTCACACTGATATGCAACAGCAGTTTAACACTATCCAGCATTTCTTTTTCTCTCAAGGTCAATAGTACCCAATAATGCATTTATAGTGGCAAGTGGCATAATACAAAAAATCACAATAACCTTAAAATAACCAGATGGGTAGTCACAGTTTCTGGTGAATTCAAATTAATTAACTGCATAATTGCTTTGCAGCCACAGGTTTACACTACCATCAACTACATCACCAGGCTCCACTGTCTGAATTAAATTTGGAATAGAGCAGACAATTGTTTAAATAACCCAGCAGATGACATCACCAAAAATCAAGCTATTGTCATATTATTTCTAGGTAAAGGACATTCATTTTATCACTGCTAATTAGAAGCATTCAAATTGTGGTTGTATATAAGCTTCATATTGACACCAGCTCCTGGGGTTTTTAAAGATAGCATTTCAGGAAATTGCAATTCGCAATCTAGAATATTCAGAAATTCAGAGATCCAATTTTGTGATCAAGTAGCTAAGTAATGTCATTGGTGACAACTGTAAGCGGACATATATCTCACAAGTTTCACATCGTTTGCTTTTGGAAAAAGTGAGAAAAATTGTTTTTTCCCTATGGATACTAACTCACATTGAGACATATTTTATTGCATTAATTTATAGATGCAGCAATCAGGTGCTATTCTTAGTTCCAGTAAAAATTATTTCACAATAACTTTACCTCTCACATAGTCAAATGGAAATTGCAATATTTTCCAATTTGTGCTTAAACCGACAACTTATGATTTAAAACATCAACTGCGCATAGACTGCAAATCACCATCTTTCAACTTGGCATGTGAGCACTGCATAAAGAAGAACAAAAATAGCTCCTCATTATCTAGCAACAGCTGAGGATCAGGAATTGGGGCTGGGAAAATGTACAGCTATCAACTGAAACCCTATGGTTTGTGTTGTGCTCTGAATGTGTGGAGGACATTGAAATGGTTCTGCATGCTCCAGGTGCTGTTTGTCCTCAGGGTTTGTCATCTTTATATCGTCAATTATAATTATGAGTCATCTGAATCATTTTAATATGTTTCATGATGCAAAATTAATTTGTATTAACAGGTGTCAAGAATTTTTGTGTTATTTTATTAGTCACATTGAATTTTTTTGATATTTTACAAAGCACAACAACCTCTTAACATATTTCATTCTGGCACAATTACATTAAAAAAATATACCCCACTCAAAAAGTTGGAAAGCTTCACTGTAGAAAGATGCACCAGATTTTATTGGCCTACATATTTCTTTCCATCAGGACATAACTCAAGCCCATGGCAGTAATTCTTCTCGCAACAGCCAGTTAAAGGGCAGAAGTATCAGCCCACGAAGAATAGTGGCCTGTCATTTTGAGCGGTCAGCCCCAGCAGAGGACCGTCAACACTGTAGCCTCAACAACAGCATCAGTATAGGAGGCTGCAGTTGAGACTGGAAGGGGACAAAGAGGGCGCCCACATATCAAACTGATCTTGAAGGGCTACAAGTAAACAGTACTGACAATGACTGGGTCAGGTGAGCACAAACCTGCGATGGGTGAGCTTTTTTGGTAAATGGCGATTCCAAATAAAAAAAAGGCTACCCCCACAAAAAGGTGTTGAGAGGCCAACTCATTCTACCTGATGGTCTCCCCATTTGACTGGCAGTTACTCCAATGGTGATAAAATAGTTTTCATTACAGCTTCCCTCCCAAAGGCTACTGCCACCAGTTTATAAATCCTCTTACTTCCCAGTCCATCTTCAAATGGCCACTACAATTCTAGCCATAGATTCTTCCAAAGGTTTAACGGTATCATAGATTAATGCCCAAGATTTCACTCAACAAAGAGGTACACATTCACTTTTATTGTTATGTCCTTTCTTTAGATTAACTGATGTTCCAGGAAATGTTTTCATTGTCATTGACAAAGCCATATGCCTGATTTTATGTTTGAGAAGGTAGCAATGAGCTCTCTTCTTAACCCCTGCATTCCATGTGGTGTAGGTATACCCACAGCACTATTAGGGAGGGAGTTCCAGGAATTTTATCCAGCATCAATGAAGGAGCATGAGATATTCCCAAAATACCTGGGGAATGATTGCAGGCATCACACACTTACATATTTGCTGTCCTGCATGTTATTCTGTATGTGTGGAGGTGGAAGATTTGGAAGGTGCTGTTTGAAGTCTTGGTGAGTTGGTGGACAGGCATTTGGAGTTGATGGATAAGTTATTTGCCCTCAAAAGCCAAGTTCTTATCTATTCCTTCTACTGAAGTATTTATGAGACTAGTGCAATTCAGTTTCTGATCAATTGTAACCTCCAGGATGCTACTGTTAGCCCAAGGATATTACTACAGGAGTTCCTCAGGCTTTCTCCCAGAAAGCCTTCACCTGGTTCAGCAACGACCTTCCCTCCTTGATACAATCTGAGGTGGGAATGTTCGCTGATGATTCCACAGTCTTCAGTATCATTTGCAACTCTTCTGATACCAAAGCATTCCTTGCCCATTTGCAGCAAGACCTGATAGTCACTTTTGGTGTGATAATTGACAAATGACATTTATGCCACATGTAATAACCATTTCAACAAGAGAGATCCCAATCATTCTCCCTTAAAATTTAATGGCCACAATAATTTGGATAACCTTGTGTGAGGTCTGGTCACGACAATAGAAAGTAGATAAAATAGCAATTTATATGAACCTTCCATTGCCAGTCCCCTTTGTTAAAACTGAACTTTTCGTTTTTTTCTATGTTCTGACATGACTCTATTAAATTTTTTTTTTAGTTATGCTACCCAAATGTTCCCAAATGGAAGCTAGGCTTGTTCAATCAGCAACTCCTGGGAACAAAAAAAAGTTAAGTAAATGAACTTTCCCCATACATTTTCAAAATACATGAGAATCCCCAATTTGACAGGAGATCAACATAGAAGAGGGTGATGAGGAGGAATTTCTTCAGATAGAGGGTGGTGAATCTGTGGAACGCATTGCTGCAGAAGGACGTAAAGGCCAAGTCACTAAATGTATTTAAGACAGAGATAGATAGATTCGTTAAAAATCACGCAACACCAGGTTATAGTCCAACAGGTTTAATTGGAAGTACTAGCTTTCAGAGCATTGCTCCTTCATCAGGTGGTTGTAGAGGACACAACTGTAAGACAAAAAATTTATAGCAAAAGTTTACAGTGTGACGTAACTGAAATTATACATTGAAAAATCCCTTGATTGTTTGTTGAGTCTTTCATCTGTTAGAATGACCATGATAGTTTCACTTCTTTCATATGTAAATCACAAAACTTTTTTTTAAAGTTACATTCTCAGGTTAAACGTAACAATTGGTGTGATCCAGAGAATGTGTTGAAGGTGTTAGCCCCCTGTTCCCTGTCTGTGCCATAATGTTTAGACTGATTCTAATCTAAAAAGTGAGTTAACAGAGTCTTACATGGATTCATGGCATCTCCCAATCAGATGGATTCATGATTAGTAAGGGGATCAAAGTTACAAGGAGAAGGCAGGACATTGAGGTTGAGAAACATATCAGCCATGACTGAATAGTGAAGCAGACTCGATGGGCCAAATGGCTTCATTCTGCTTCTATATCTTATGATCTTATGATCTCACAAGCAAAATTATAATTGTGATTCAATAGTATTCTTCCATTAGACTAAAATGCCCAGCTGTTGGCCTCTTAGCAGATTCAAACAGAGAATGGAAGCCAATATATGCTGTATGGATCCACGCAAGGCAACAATGTAAAGGAAAGGTTGAGTGTTCTGAATCGGGTTCATTTTAACTGAATCCACCCAGTCAGAGATTGATGGGTTACCACCAGTTGCCAGGCTTGTATAGAAGGAGGACGGTGATGTCATATGTGACTAATCCAATGCAGTCAGTTTCCTGTCTCAGTGTGTCCCTAATCTTATGCAGCCTTGATAACATGGATAAAGTAATCAGGAGTCTGATTGTGAATTTGTGTTACAACTGGTGTTTGTTATAGCATCTTCAATGAGACCAGAGTCAAGCTATTGCAGATATTTTTCATTCTACTGTAGAAGCTTCGCAAAAACAAAAACAGCAATTCTTAGCTACCCCTTTTCAGCAGTGAATCTGCAGACTATTCCTGGGAATAATTCATGCAGGTGCCTCATTGTGTGCTGCAGTAGGGTTGTACTCCTGGTGAGCCTATACAGTGAATTGCGAGGCATAACAGTTATCAAGACTTGACAATTGATTCTCAACCTGACAGCATCAAGCTTCGAACTCTTGTTAATGGAAAAGCCTCTGAATCCTTGAATATTGTTGGATTCTTGGATTAGCATCTATTATAATCTATAGAATTTGTACAGGCAGCTCCCAGCCACCAGCGCCTGTGCGATACCCCAAGGGAACAGACTGACAAGTGACAAGTTGAAAAAATAACTGGCCAAAAATCAATCCAATAAGTTCATCTCACCAATTCATTTATAGCATAGAAGTTCTGCAGAAAAGGTGCCACCTAAGATCAATGTAATTTTACATGTGTAATAGATAATAGTAATAGGCACAGTAAATGCAGACATCTGCACAGTAATGCATAATAATGTTGCCACTAATTGAAAGATCATGCTGTGTATGCCTGTTCTATGGAGGCCAAGTGATGCCAGCACATGCTCATTAATGACCCTTACTGTTCAGATATAAAGCTCGGTAATTACTACAGCTATACTCACCGGAAGAATATTTACCTTTGCCAGAAATAAAGTATCAATCTTAGTACAGAGCAAGGAGAGTGTTGAAAGTTCATTTCACCCGGTGGGGTCCACTCTCAAAAAGTGTTAGTAGCCCTTAACAAGCTTTTAATTTGTATTAATTAACAGTGATAAACTAACTGCAGAACATACCAGTGTTCCCAATGTAAACTTTCACACTTCAGAAAACAAATGATAGGGCTATAACTTTAGGTGCAGCACTTATCACTAATTCTACACGAAATTAGTAATTTCACTGGAAATACAATACAAATGAAACCACCACAATATATTCATAATGACATTAATGTAATTTTAATTATTACAAGGGACTTTATTAGCCATGAATGGACTCCAGGTTTGTGTTTTCTAAGGAATTGTTCAATTAATTTTCGTGTGTGGTAGTCAGTTTTACTTTAATATCACCCACAGTTTCTCTTTCCCTCGACCACCACTATTACTTATTCCTATCATCCGGATCTAAGTACCAATGTGCTAAGTCTCAGAGAAAGATCATATATATAGCTTTATGTTTGTCTACAGTGGATGTGAGGCATGAATCCTCTCAATTCCATTGCAAGTGCATTAAATGCATAAAAGTTAGAGAATTCCAGATAATGACCATCTCCAACAAGAGCAACTGTTAAGGATGAGAAGGGATTCGCTAAACAGTGGGATAAATAGCATCTCTCATTGGTGGGTTGACAGAACCACATAGGCCCCTCACCAAGTAGCCAATAAGTCAGCTTTAAAAGGATATTGGAAGACCGAATCAACATCCAGTCACTATTTTCCAGTTTGGGACTAGTGACGTATGGAAAGTATCAAGAAATGCTACTTAGAGACTATCAGTAACAGAGAGCTAAATAAAAGATAAGGCCTGATGGTTTATCATCTCTGCGTTATTTTTCAAACCATGTGATTATTGACATTAGAATAAGCAGATCAGGGAGGTGAACATGAATAAAAAGGAATGATACGGGAAAAGCATGTTCCATGTCATGGAATACTGGCACTAGCACTAGGACAGGAAGGAATTCTACTGCTGGGACAGGCACCTTCTAAACTAGGCTGGTATAGGGTCATTGTGGAAAGGATAAATAGGCCAGTCACATGAATTTTAAGCTCCCAAATGGTTTGAGGCATGAGATGGTGTGGGCTTAGGTAGAAAAGCTATTAATAATATCTTGTAAATAAATAAACAAATTTAGTAGTGTTATAGTCAGAAATTGTGCTTTATGCATAACAGGTAAAGGGAAAATAACATTTTTGAAGTAACTAAGGAATATGAGTGAAATAAATTATAGCTAACACATTAGAACTAAGGATTAGTTCATGTATGTAACAAAATTAACATTCTTCATAAAACACACAGAGCATATAGAACAAATTCAGATTGGAGGATATGATGGAGTAGCTATTTTTGAGACAGGGCTACATGACAGTCATAATAAAATTAGTAGCATTTGGTAGCTATTCAAATGTGGGGAACAGTACAATTAAGGGGATAGATCCAGTACTCTGTAGCCGTTAGTGTGAATCCTGAAGGCAGTGTTACCTGCCTGGAATCAGGATTAAAGAGTTCCTTGGGTCTGGAAAGGAACTTGGTATGGGAAGGAAAGGATTCAGTTGTTGTTGTCCATACTGGTACCAACAACATTAATAGGACGAGAAAGAAAGCTCTGTAAAAAGATTTCAAATTGTTAGGAGGTAAACTAAAAAGTAGAACATCCAAAGTAATTACTATCTGTGCCACAGACAAACTGATATAAAGTAATTAAAGTTAAAAATAAATTAAAGGCACAGCCCAAAGATTGGTGTGTGAGGAGTGGGTTTCAGTTCATGGCCCCAGTACTCGGGTAGAAGGGAGATGTTCCAGTGGGGCCTACATTCACCTTAGCCAAACATTTCCATTTTACAACCTGAAGAACCATTTGGAGTCCATTTTCAAGTATTTTTGCAAGATTCCTATCAGTCCTCTCTTTCCAAATTAGGTTACAATATCCTAAAAAGCTCCAGATCCTGGATTTACTCTATTTCTGTTATATACATGTATGTGTGTATATATATATATACACACACACATATGTATGTCCTATTAATCTTATAGAATTGTAAGCTGCCTTTGTTAGCCACAGCTGACTGATCTTTTTTAAATGTTTGTGATTTGAAAGAATGTATAATACTGTAAATCGTATAAGAGTTCTTTAATGATTATCCATTAAAGGTGCTTTTATTCCTTTTAATGTATTTTCTCAATCTACTTCAGCCAATTTATGCTTCATGCCTTTGTAATTTCCCATATTCAAATTTAACACTCCTGCTTCAGATTGTATTGCCTCACTTTCAAATCATGGAAAATTCCATCACACACCATAAACCTTTGGCTGTTTGCAACAAACAAGGTACAGACTGTACCCAACCAGCTCCCACTTGCAAAGGCCACACAGTGTTCAACATTAGATATGATTCCCAAAACTGGACAATAAATTGAATAATCCTGAGTGTGCAAAAAATTACTCTGAGAACCAATTTTGGATCTTCAGTCAGGTTTGCACTGCGTCACACTTGCAAGTATTGTAAGCAACATACATTAATACACAGAGAGCTCAGCACATACACATTGGCATCTATTTCATGAAATTGGAATAGGCAATGACTTGTTGGTTCTTTTCTCAGGACAATGCCTTGATCATTCAAAGTCATCCAGTGCATGATGAGCTCTTGCCTGGGCCCATCTGCTCCTAACTGCTTTCCTTCATTGTTTTACTTTTGCTTCTGCTCTTTTCTTTTGCTTTGTTTTCCTTTTCTTTTGGTTTGTTTCCTTCTTCTGTGGCAGTTTGGTGGACTAAAAGTGAAGTGGCAGACATGGCTTCTCCTGGCGATTAGAGGCGGTGGCAGTGAGTACGTTCTGTCACCACTTGGGACCAGTGGCAGCGCCAGCAGCGGAACCAGTGGCAGCAGCTGCAGCAGCAGCAATGCTCCTCCAACTATTGGGGATGGTGTTGCCAGCGGCAGCAGACTCTTCAAGATGGTGGTGCTGTCAAGGTAACTCTGCAGCCAAAGCAAGACGCATGGTCTGGTGGCAGCCTGGCCTGACAGCAGAGCCAGGGACTCTTGACTATGAGGTGAGTGTGGACTCAGCAGTGAAGAGATGGCACCTAAAGTGAGCAACTCCTCTGTTGGTGGGTCTGGCGCAGACAGTAGCGAGGTGATGGAGTCTCCTTTGAGGCCTGGTGCTGGCTCAGAACGACTGATATTCTGAACTTTTTACTTTGTTATTTTTCTAACTTATTCCTATGACCTATAATGCTGCACTATTTATTTCTATACTGTTCTTTTTTTTATTTCCTAAGAATTTGATATTAAGTATCTGTACCTAGGTACCTTTTTAACCTAAGATGGCACTGTAATGCGGCAACTGTAAATTTTTCACTCCTCATTTGAGTACATATGACAATAAAGCTAGTTTTATTCAATTCAATTGAAAGTTAATCTGTCTGATTGAAAGTTAACTGTCTACCAGTATTGTTTGGCCTATTCTTCATGACATCATGTCTACTAATCAGAATTTAATTGCCAACAAATCAGCATTCAAATCTCAGACAGTAAAGATATTAGTTTTCTTCTTTAAATTGATAGTCTTGGGAATTGTCCTGATGAGTAGAAGACAAAACGCTTCACCAAAATGTATATTTTTTCCATCAATTCTCAAATTCTGTACTACCAAACAACTATTTCAGAGCATGATATAACAATGTAGGGGGAGAGGGGGGGAAATTACTGATGATCAGGGAGGGGTTAATAGCCCAAATGGAAGAGCTTACTTAAAGTCTTGATGCATTGCATGCCAAGTGCCAAAGTCAGGAAAGAATGTAAAGAAAGATTTCCAACTAGTCATTTTTTTCTAACTGTGCTAGCACAATGGGAATGCATTTTTGCCCAACAACTCCAAAGACGCACCAGGAATTTTTACAAAACCACTTGAGTTGGACCCTAGCCTGCAGGAATTGTAGCTACCAGTGTCCAGGATATTGTGACTATATATTATTGCTTGGTGATTTTAATCAAGAGCTTATGTATTAAGCAAATCACAGTTGTTGTGTGCCATTTTGACAGCAAGATTTCAAACCTAGGCTAAGTAGTTTAGGAGTGCGTCCTTTCTACACTTGAAAAACTAAAGTGGTAAAGGAAAACATAAAGCTAACAGAAAAAAGCAAGCAAGAAATAGCACAGACACTGATGAATCAGGAGGCACAGTGATAAGCAAAAAGGCAATACCTACAACAGCTACAAAAGTAAGGTATAAAAAGAAATTTGTAAGGTACCTCAAAATCTACACAAACACAATTTTTAGGAAAAGTATAGCGGTCAGGAGCAAAAAGAAACTCCTGAAAATTTGATAATGATGACATTGACAATAAAAACATGGAAATGACTAATGATGAATGATTACTTTTTGTGGTAGCAGGCCTGACTAATATTAAATCCTGAATGGGAAGGCACCAAGATTAATATAAAGGTAAGAATAGTGAGGAAAGAAACATTAAAGAATGACAAGTTCTCAAGATCAAGAAAATTTCCATTCCAAAGTTTAAGCTAAGTGAGAACATTGTGGATACCCTGAATATAATCTTTGAAATCAAATCGAAGAGTGTGGCACTAGAAAAGCACAGCAGATCAGGCAGCATCCGATGAGCAGGAGAATCGCAGCAGGAATCCTGATGAAGAGCTTATGCCTGGAACGTCGATTCTCCTGCTCCTCGGATGCTGCCTGATCTGCTGTGCTTTTCCAGCACCACACTCTCAACTCTGATCTCCAGCATCTGCAGTGCTCACTTTCTCCTATAATCTTCTAAAGTTCTGTTGATAGGAAAAAATTCTTTTAAATTGGAAAATTTTGCTATTTAGCAAAGAGGAATGAAATAAAGAAAAGGATTAAAGACCAATTAATTAGCATCTGTTATCAGAAAATTAACAGCATCTATAATTAAGGATAGGATGACTGAGCACCTTGCAATTTTTCAGTTGATCAGAGACAGCCACTGTGGATTTGTAAGGAATAGGTCATGCCTGACAATTCTGATTAAAATTTTTGAAAAGGTGACTAAAATGAACAGGGAAATGTCTATAGATGTCATTTATATGAACTTTCAGACGCAGTTGATAAACCCCCTAAGAGACTATTAGCTAAAGTTGAAGCTCACTGAACCAAAGGCAAACTGGCTAGAAAATTAGCTGAGTGACAGGAACATGGGGATAATGGACAGGTACTGTAATCGGTCAAATGTGACAAGTGATAGTTCCGCAAAAACCTGTGTTGGAGCTTCAACTATTCACCACATTTATTTTTGATTTTAATGGTGTGATAGAAAGCCACATATCCAAGTTTCCGCATGACTCAAAGATTGGTGGCATCATAAGCAGTGTAGACACAAGCGTAAAAGTAGAGACTCATTAATAAGAAGTACATTTATATAGTGCTATTCCTGACTTCTTAAAGCACTTTACAGCCAATGAACTACTTTTGAAGTGTAATCACTCTTCTAATGAAACACAAACAAAACCCATCAATTGCGCGCAGCAAACACCCCACAGACAACAATGTGATAACGGCCAGATAATCTATTTCTTTTCTGTGATGATCACTTAGGGATATAAATTGATTCAGCCACCAGAGATCAATTCTTACTCTTCTTTAAAATAGATTCAAACAGGACTTGCATAACTACTCCAGCAGACATGGCCTTAGCTTAACATGTTTTCTGAAAGGTGGTACCTCAATGTGCCATGTTCTCAGTATGACAGTAAAGCATTCATCTTGACTCTTGTCTTCAAGCATAGAGGTGGCACTTGAACTCACAGCCAAGTGATTTGGAAACCAGAATGCTGGCAAGTGAACTGTGGCTGATGTGAAGTAAAAATAAACTTGAATATACAAATTGTGAGATTACGAATTTTGGACTTAATAAGGACAGAGCAAAGTAAATGGTTTTTAAAAAGCTTGAAATAACAGAGCTCCAAAGTAAATAAAATACATAAAATAGTCAAAAAAAAGCACTGACATAATAGCTTTATATTTTATACAAGGGGGTTAAAGTTATATTGCAGCTGCACAAAGCCCTGATTTCGCAGACTTGGAGAGCAGTGATGGATACCGATCTTTGGAGCGAGCTTTCAAGAGAGCGCAGTGTAGATTTACCGAAATCATATTGAACTCAAGAGTCATATTACAAGAAGAAATTAGAGAAAATAGGGTTGTATTTCCTGGAATTTAGAAGGTAAAATGGCACTGTTAAATTAAAGTTTTTAAGATAATAAGGGAAATAAATAGGGTAGATAAAGAGAGACTATGTCCACTGGTTGGAGAGACAAAGTCTGGAACACAATCTAATAATTCTGGAGTCAAACACATCTCAGGTAGTAGCAGTTAACTCCTTTGTACAAGTGGCAGTAAATGACAGGTTAACAAATCTGAGGAGTATGCATTTTTGTTAGCTAAAGGTAAGAAGGGGAGTCCAAAACTAGAGGGCATAGGTTTAAGGTGAGAGGGGAAAGATTTAAAAGGGACCTAAGGGGCAATATTTTCAAATAGAGGGCAGTGTATGTACAGAATGATCTGCCAGAGGAAGTGGTGGAGACTGGTACAATTATAACATTTAAAAGGCATCTGAATAGGTATATGAATTGGAAGGGTTTAGTGAGATATGGGCCAAATGCTGGCAAATGGGACTAGATTTAGAATATCTGGTCAGCATGGACGAGTTGGATCGAAAGGTCTGTTTCCATCTCTATGACTCCAAAAGGAGATATTGCAAAGGCAGATATCTAGAAGTCAGTCACAGATCAGTCATGATCTCATTGAATAGTGAAATAGTTTCGAAGGATGTCATACTTTATCTGTGATTATGATTTGGAGATGCCGGTGTTGGACTGGGGTATACAGAGTTAAAAATCACACAACACCAGGTTATAGTCCAACAGGTTTAATTGGAAGCACACTAGATTTCGGAGCATTGCTCCTTCACCTGATGAAGGAGTGATGCTCCGAAATCTAGTGTGCTTCCAATTAAACTTGTTGGACTATAACCTGTTGTTGTGTGATTTTTAACTTTATCTGTGATTATGTATTATTAAGTTCCAAAAACTGATTTGACTTTTGGGTTCTACCTCATCCAATGCAATGGCTTGATTAGGATGGAATCGTCCCAGGTTGGCATGGGCAGTAAGGAACTTTTCAACATCAAAACTATTAGGTCCCATTTTCCGACCAAATATTGAACAGTGAGATGAGAATCTTGCTAGTGAGTGGAGAGAAGTATATTCTCATGTATTACCATCTCATTAATGCCTAATCTTGCCACATTTATATGCAGTTTCCCACTCTCCCACCGACCAGAGAGAAACAAGATGGATGGTGACATGGAAATCAGAGTGGTTGCCTGGCAACTACAGCTCACCACTTAGTCCTCCAGTTTTCCATCTTGGGCACCAATCACCAACATCTCAGGGCACGCTCCATGAGTAAGAACTGCATACACACACCCTCCACGGGTCTTCACATTGGGCACGAATCAGCCTCATTGCAACCTCATGGCACATTTTTGACCCAAATTCAAGTTGGTTCTGCACTTTTATGCTGCACTTTGGAGCACACTGGCACCTGCCATTGAAATATTGTTGCAAGGGCACTTTGTGCACAAGGAGAGACAACTATCCCATGGATTGGACCAGGCTGTACCTCAGGGATCCTCATTTCCTCTCAGTGCCCACACACTTTGCATCTACTGTACTTGGATGCTTACAGCATACCTGCCTTTCCCTTTTGCACTTTGCATCCTCAGCCAGAACTTTAAGTCTCACAGTAACTCTGACTTATTTTGCCTTTTAGCACAGCCACGAAGCCAGGCAGCTTGTCACTATTGTCAGCAATCAAAATGGACATGTTGTTGTATGACACTAGGCTATGTCATGATCACAACTGCTACCAGCATACACAGCAAAATCCTGTACATGCATCAACCAAATGACGATGTCGCAAAGTCTAAGTGGAGTAGTCCTCAGTAAAGTCAAGGGAGACATCCTTCAGTGAGGGGATACCAGCATAGTAGGTCAAGAGCAGCTCTAACATCAGTCCATGCCTTGGGCATGGTCAGCTGGCCATTAGCAGGGAAGACAGGGCAGGGGACAGTTCAGGAAGTGGGCCACAGGCAATCCTGCAGATCCAGCAACCAGTCTGCAGTTATAAGTTAGTTGGGCAGCCACACACAGATCAGTTACAGGTCCAATTACTCAGCAATCGGGGATATCCATGCAGGTCAGTTGTGGTGTGGGAATGGTGGGGAAGGCTGCAGTCAGGCCTGGGAGTCAAGGGACACTGCTGGGAAGGGTCACAAGTACCCAGGCTTCAATAGGGGGACAGTACTGAATGATGGTTGACCTGCCTAAGCTGTGGAATCAGGGGGTAATGTTGAGAGATGATGTCAGGATTTAAAGTGGTGTGTGTGGGAACATCTGGAAGCGTAGTTCTGATGGCCTCAACAGTCGGTTTCAGCAAAAAAAAGAGCATGGAGTTTCACAGGGTGCCCTTGGTTTCTAGGCTGAGTTTGTGACTCAGTAAAACACACCCTGCATTGCCTTCCATACCTGTAACTCATAAACATGTACCAGAAATGGAAAATGGCTGCAACCACAGCCAGAGTGAGTGGAGTAATTCTGTGAGCATGCAAGCTCGACTTGCGAGCGATTTTTAAGCCTTTGGGGGGTCAATGGCATTAATCAGACACTTTCACAGGACAGGTTGAAGTCATCTGGAATCATAACACCCCGGTATATGAAATTCAGTCAGTGCCCAACTGTGTGGGATATAGTTAGATAAAAAGGCATCAAAGGGTATGGGGAGGAAATGGGAATGGAGTACTGAGTTGGTTGATCAGTCATGATCATACTAAATGGCAGAGCAGGCTCCAAGGGCTAAATGGATCCTTTTTATATGTTTCTATGTATATTTTCATCCCTGTAACATCATCAACTCTGCCCCCTTTTTCAATTTGTCTGCTTTTGGAACACTCAGTCATGCTTTTGTTACCTCTGGACTCATCAATGCAAATGCAGCCCTGACCAAACTCCTACATTCTATCTTCTGTAAACCTGAGATTGTTCCAAAGCTCTGCTTCACATGTCCTTACTTGCTCCAATCCTATTCTTCCATCATGCAATCACTGATATATATTGACACCTAGTCAAGCAATTCCTCAATTTTAAACTTCTAATCCTTGTTTTCAAAACCTTTAATTGTCTCACATCTTCCTACTATCCTCCAGTCCCAAAACCCTCTTGGTTTTCTGCACTCTTGTAATTTTGGCCTCTCAATCATCCCCAGTTTTAAATGCTCTACTTTGGTAACCAAGCCTTCAACTCTTTAATTCCCTCCCCAAATAGTTTCCTCAGTCATGTCCACTCAAATGAGAAAGTGAATTATTCTTTGCATGGGTTAAGGGGATGTATTGCGAAGTGTTTATGATGAGATAAATCTTTGCATGCAAGTTTGATTCATAGATATTCATAGGTGAATGAAGAATGAAAGGAAGCTAGAGGACATGGAAGTACATGGGTATTTGAAGATAACTTCAACAACAACTTGCAATATAGAGTGCTTTTAATACAACATATCCAAAGGCACTTCACAGGACGCTGTAAAGTTAAATATGATACTGAGCTGCATAACTTGATAATCAGCAAAATAGCTAAAAGTTTGATCAGAATGATAGATTTTAAGCAGATAGAGATGAAAAGATGAGAGTTGATAAGAGTTGTGCTCGGATAATCACAGGTTTTGCAGGATGCAGCATCGGACAACAAATTGTGACGTGCATTTTGGCAAATATGGCAGGCGGGCCTCCTTTTGGGGGGTGTGGGGGGGGTGGCAGGTCTCCACTGTGGCTCAGCTAGGTGCAGGGGCCATATCCTGTCGAGGGGTAGGGTGGGGGGAATAATCAAATGTTGATAGAGGTGCTATCAACAATCTGCAAAAATCTGTCCCAAAACTTTCTGAGAAAGAGACCATCGTGTCCAATGCTGCTGATACAAAAAACTATCCAAACTAATCCAGCTTGCCAGCTTTTGTTCTGCAGTGAGAAGATTCAGCCAATCATGTGTATATCCAAGTATTTTTAAAAAGGGTTTCTGCCTTTACTACCATTTCAAATAATAAATTCCAGACCAGAGCACCCTTTGACTGAAAATAATCCTTCTGAAGTACTCCCTCTTTTAACTCTTTTCTGACAGAAATAAGTCCACCCTATCCACATTTCATCAATTTATACAACTACCCCAGCCATCTCAGTTCTAATGGAAAGAATCACAGCCTGTGCAATTCTTCTTCATAGCTAAAATTTTCCATTGCTGACAAACCTCCCGCTATAAATCTCCTCTGTACGCTGTGTGACTATATCCTGTGTATAAAACAAAGATTAGAATTGTACACAGGGCTCGACCTGTGATCTGAGTCAAGATTAGAGTGGTGCTGGAAAAGCACAGCAAGTCAGGCAGCACCCAAGAAGCAGGAAAATCGACCTTTTTGGGCAAAAGCCCTTCATCAGGTTTCATCATCTGCAGTCCTCATTTTTGTCTACCTGTGATCCAATGAGTGTTTCTAGCACAAATTTGTATTTGTTACATTCTGGAATAAAGCAGTCTCTATTCATTCTTAACTACCTCTGTCCTGACACCATCATGGCCCAGATTTTCCAAAAGGAATGTAATAATTAATAATGGTATACCCTGGAGATTTGCATCAGGCCCAGAGCACCTGACCATCTGGGAATTGCTGAGGATGTTTAAACTTTCAATGAGAAAAAACCAACATCCGTAATCCTATGAAAACATCCCCAACTTGGTGTAATGATCGCTGACTTCAGAGGGTTCTGACTCTAATGCCTGAATAGATCCCAGGAAATAATCCTTAGAGGGTTAAGACTTGGTCTAACTCCAGGATAACTAGAAAACTGACAGCCGACTCACCAGACAACAGTTCCTCTCACAATCTCATCTCACACCCATCCAACCTGACTTAACCACCCAACTTCTCCCAACCCAACCTCACATAATTGAAAAGTGCAACAGAGCATTAAACTTACCTTTCTGTTTAAATTCCAAAGCCCTCAAGGGTCATGGGAGGTGCCATGGCTTTACTTGCCCTTAGCTGCTCCAAAGCCCACCTTTTCAATGAAAGAGACTCCTATAAACACCTACATTAGAAAACTGGCTGTATGAAGCATGTGGAAGTCAGTAAATAGTTTGCTCTGTGATTGGGCATCAGTCGGAACAGTGCCAATGTCAGTCAGAAGTTCTGAGCCATTGCTCCAACCCTTACTTTGTTTGCCTTTCCCAAATACATTACCTCATATTTCACAAAACAGACACTTTTCAAAACACAAGACCAGTCTATTGACCTGTTCCCATATCCTGCAGATTTCTCCCTCACTAATCAACTAATTTGTGCTTCAGTTGCAAAGCTCTTAATCATGACCTCTATATTTAAATCAAAGTCATTTATAGGTTTCATTTAAAACATGGGACTTAGCACAGAACCCTGAAAAATCTCACAAGAAATAGTCAGTTATCCAGTGACTTTAGTCTTCGCTTCCTGCCAGAAAGCCAATTTTTCATTCCAGCTTTTGACCTGTCCTTGGATGCCATGGGCTCTAATCAGTGGGCCACTGTCAAAACCAAGGCCAAACTCCAAAATAGACTCCATCAACTGCACTGTCCTTACTGATCCTCCTTTCTACCTTCTCAAAACATTAAAAGAAGTTAAACTAACCACCTCTGCTCCAGGACTTTGCTGTAGCCTTCCTCACAGCTGATAGTTTTCTAATCAACCTATTCGGAGATGTTACTAGACACTTCTAGAGCAAGGGGGTTCTGTATCTGGTTCAGAGGCAAGGACACTACTACTGCACCACAACAGCCCCAAGGTTCCTCAGGGTAGTGTCCTCAGTCCAACCAATTTCAACCGCTTCAACAATGACCTTTTTTCCATCATAAAATCATGAATGGGAATATTCACTGATGATTGTATAATATTGAATACCATTTGTGACTCATCGAATACTGATGCATAACAGCAAGATCTGGACAACACTTAGGTTTAGACTAACAAGTGACAATTAACACTGCATTAATACCATATGTGCCAGGTAATGAATATCTCCAACAATGGAGAATCTAACCATGACATTTAACGGCACTATTGTCTTTTAATTCCCTACTATCAACATTTTGGAGTGTTACCATTGACCAGACACTGAACTGAACCAGCCATATAAATACTGTGCTGCAAGAGCAAGTCAGAGGCTGGGAATTCAATGCTGGGTAGCTCATTTCCCCATTCCCTAAAGTCTGTCCACCACCTGTAAGGCTGAAGTCAGGACTGTGATGAAATACTCCCCATTTGCTTAGATGACTGCAGCTCCAATAACACCTGAGAAGTTCAATATCATCTAGAGCAAAGCAACCTTTTTGATTGGCACCACATCACTTCCTCCCTCCACCACTGAGGCACAGCAGCAACAGTGTGTACCATCTACAAGACGCAAAGCAGAAGTTCACAAAGCTTCCTCAACAGTACCTTCAAGCCTGTGAACTCTATGATAGCCAGAGACAGGTTCATTGGAACACAACCACTTGCAAGCTACCTGTAAGCCCCGCACCATCCTAACTTGGAAAGACACCATGATTCTTTTGCTGTTGCTGGATCAAAGTTCTGGAGCAGTGCTGTGGGTGAACTTGTACCAGATAGACTTGTACAAGCTGCAGCCTTGTATACTTTCCATCCATGTCTGGCAATTTAACCAATCTCAGTGAGGCTGAATTCTTAAATTTCGTCTCACTATGTTTATGCCATTCATTTCCCATTCCTCTGCCTCAGCCCCTCTTTTGTGAAGTCAGTTGCAAATTATTAATTCACCACTCTGCTTATGTCTTCCATTTCCAAAAGCAAGTCCTCTTTTTGATCTGTAATAAGTTCAATCTTTCCTTATTATGTATTTCTAAAGCATCTTAGGGTTTTCTTTGATTTGACATATTGTTTTCTAACAGGAGAAAGTGAGGGCTGCAGATGCTGGAGATCAAAGTGAAGAGTGTGGTGCTGGAAAAGCAGAGCAGGTCAGGCAGCACCTAAGGAGCAGGAGAATCGACATTTCCTGATGAAGGGCTTATGCCCAAAATGTCGATTCTCCTGCTCCTCGGATGCTGCCTGACCTGCTCTGCTTTTCCAGCACCACACTCTCGATTGTTGTCCAACAGATGTTGAACACTGATGAGGGTAACATGTTCTCCGGAGTCTCCTACACCATCTCCCTGGTCTTCCTTCTCAATCTAACTATCACTCCTTCCCTCCATCTGCACACTCTTTAGTTGGGAATGATCACTCCCAGACCACGTCCGCAAAACACTCAGCCTCATGGATGCACCCCAGTGATTCCGACTGCTGCCCAAGATCCAAAACCTGAAGCTCAAGTTCCTTCAGCTAATAATACTTTCTGCTTGTTGTGGTCCAAGAGGTGGGAATCATTCTGAAATTCTCTTATAGTAGTCATAAATTTAAGAGAGCTGAACTGTCCCACAACAAGTAGCTAAATGTATCAGAAATAAGACTTACATCGATCTACCTTAAGGTAAATTAAATATTTATCCACAACTTGCCCCCTCCCAAGTCCATGCAAGGTTATTGTGTCATCACTTCCCCAATTCTGTTGATCTCTTCTGTAATGTACAAACTCGGCCGCTGCTGAAAAGTCGTAGATCATCCCACCACTGTGGAAGAATATTCAGTGATGTAAGGTTATGGAAAGATGTCAGGATTGAAAATGACAATGCTGGAAATCAAATCGGTGTTACATGCTTACTGACTGTGCACTCTGAGTACTTGCAGTGCACAATCCCAGTATCAGCTTGAATAGCCTACTCCATCTAGAATCCAGCACAGCCTGCACCAGAAGTGAATGCTTCTGATATAGATGCCATTTTGGACCCAAAATGGCACTTACATTGTTAAAAAAGCATTCTGTTGACAATGTCTTCAGGTAGTTATTATAGTATTATGAGGTGGATTCAGCATACATGCAACTGTAGCTATACTTCCACATCAAACATAATAGACAATCTGCCAAAAGTAGCAGCCTTTGAGTGGATGAGCAACATATTTACATATCTTGAAAGAAATGACAGGTCCAATTAAGGTGAAACACTTCAAAAATGCATTCTCTTCCCAGGTTATAAGGTAAAACAAATTATTTATTCAGTAGCAGTTTTCAGAATAGTGATAGTAGCATTTATGAGCTAAGAAAATTACCCAAAATAAAATTATTTTGTGCAATTAGTATCTCCTACTGTTTTTATCTGACAACTTTCAAATGGTTGTACCTAATTTCATTGGTGAAGCTGTCTGTTGTGCTATCATTACACACCTTTCCTGGTTGGTTCTCAATGTAATACTTCACTGGTGAGGTAATTCTAATTATAAAACTTGCAGTCATCCCAAGAAGCATCAATTATGTCACAGAGCTTTCAAAACAGCTGTGCTAAGTATATGTAAAGCTCATTTAGAACTGAAGATTCAGACATTTTTATGGAATGCCTCATTTGTTTGATATCTCCATTGTCTCCAACTATTAAAAAACATCTGCTCTCTAATTTTGAAGAAGAAAAACTTTGTTGGGGAGAAAATGCACTAAATAAAGCCACAACACAAGACAGTTGTTGAAGTCATCTGTCATCCAATGTTGTCATTGACTACCATCAAAATGGCCCATTCCTAATTTACGTAGCAATTATCCAGAGTGTGTAGGAAATTTGGATATTCAACTGATTGTTTCTATCCTAATGCACCAATAAAAAAAACATGCCTTGCTGGATGGCAAGTAAAAGTGGAGTAAAAAAGGTAAACATAGATTGACATTTCACTGAACATAATTAAAAATATGAATATTAAGCATTCTGTTGACAATATCTTCAGGTAGTTATTATGGGACATCTGATAGATTCAACATATGTGCAACATAGTTATGGTCATTTGGCCCAGACTGGTGACATAAAACCCATTCTGATGGGTACAAAACCACTGTCAGGCTTTTACCAGTTTCAAACTCTCAGAATTTAGGCTCTTTCATAGCTTTCTCACTTCTGATTTCCAGAGTATGGATTTGTTCAGGATTATTAATGCTGTCATTTGGTCCAGGTTATTACAGTCCCAGACCAGATCCTCAGTTGTCTTACTTCTGGCTGGACCCAATAGCTCCCAAAATTAAGTACCGATAGAACTGTGGATGCTGTAAATCAGAGACAAAAACAGAAATGGCAGGAAAAGCTCAGCAGATCTGGCAGTTTCAGTGGAGAGAAATTAGAGTTGATGTTTCAAGTCAAGTGACTCAACCTGAAACATTATTTCTCGCCTCAGCTGTTGGTTGGTTCAGTTGTAAACAAAAGGAAAAGTGCATTGCCGCCCTCAGAACATGCTCCAGTGCTCTCAGGCTTTATCAGGAATGGAGATCCTCTACACAGAATCAGCCAACTCCAACTTTTGTAACAAGGTCATAGAGATGTACAGAAACAGACCCTTCAGTCCAAATTGCCCGTGCTGACCAGATATCCTGACCTAATCTAGTTCCGCATGCCAGCATCCAGCTCAAATCCCGCCAACTCTTCCTATTCACAGACCCATCCAGATGACTTTTCAAAGTTCCAATTGCACCAGCCTCCAACACTTCCTCTGGCAGCTTATTCCAAACACGCACCACTCTGTGTGAAATCGTTGCCCCTTAGGTCTCTTTTATATCTTTCCCCCTCACTCTAAACCTATGCCCTCTAGTTCTGGACTCCCCCACCCCAGGGAAAAGACTTTGCCTATTTATCCTATCCATGCCCCTCATGATTTTATAAACCTCTATAAGGACACCCTTCAGCCTCCAATACTCCAGGGAAAACAGCCTCAGCCTTTTCAACCTCTCCCTATACCTCAAATCCTCCAACCCTGGCAACATCCTTATAAATCTTTTCTGAACCTTTTCAAGTTTCACAACATCCCTCTGATAGGAAGGAGACCAGAACTGCATGCAATATTCCAAAAGTGATCTAACTAGTCCCAGCAACCATAGTACTTCCCTCTTCATCAGTGGTATGGGATAACCTTTGTTTTCATATCCCATGGAGCCATTGTCCATGGGCTATTGCAAACTCACTATTAGGTTTATCATCAAGACCATCTCCCAAAGTCGATCAGACAATTCTAATAGATGCTCCAAATGTTCCTTCCATATGTGAATAAAAATCACCACATCATCGATGTACACTAAACAACTGGGTAATCATGAAATGACTTCATGGTTAGTCTTTGAAATATGGCTGACGTATTTTCCATATCAAATGTCATGACTTTAAACTGGTTGTCTGTTCAGGGTGTTAGGAAAGCCAAAATTTTCTTTTCTCTTTCCAATAAAGGTATCTGCAAATATCCTCTTAAGTTGCTTGTCTCAGCTTCTCAATATAGTCTTCCAAATGTGGAATAGGAAACAAATCAGATTTTGTAACTGCACTGACATTGTGATAGTTGACATATAATCACTGGGTACCTTCTGGTTTTGGCGCCATTACTATGGGTGAGCTTCATTCACTGCAACGCACTTCGATTATATTGAATGCATACTTAAAAACCATCTCTTATTGAACCTATGCCAACTTTAGAGGCTTAAATCTACAGGGAGGTTACTTCATTAGAACACCATTCCCTATACCTACATCATATGCAATTAGATTAGTAGTTCCCAGATTATACCCACATATTGTAATAACTTTTTCAGGTCATCTAAAATTTTCCTCAGGAGGGTAACTCAATTTATTTCAATTTTAGGAGAACTTCCAATTCAGAAGCATCTGAATTCTTTTAACTAGTAACACATTCTGCTTTTGCTTTCCTTCCCTATCAAAATATCATCTGAGCATATTCATATGACACACCCAGTGAGATTGCCTTCTTAGCGAGTTTTGAGAAGATTTGTAACTCAGGTTGAGGTTCTGGATGTAGGTTTGCTCACTGAGCTGGAAGGTTCACCTCCAGACATTCCATCACCACTAGGCAACATCTTCAGTGGGCCCCCGGGTGAAGCATTACTGATGACCCTCACCCTCCATCCACATGCTTGTGTCTCTTTAGGTTGGTGATGTGACTTCCTGTGATGATGTCATTGCCTGCCCCCCCAGGGGGTGGTAGTGACATCTTGCATTTTCCACAAGTTACAAGCTTCCATTTCATCTAAATAAGAATTAGATGCTTGAAAGAAAGCACTATCAAAATGACAGTCATAAAGTTCATGTGACCAAATTCATGATCTTCACTCTGGACAGATGGAGCCTGGTTTCAGGAATACAAATTCATAAACATACTGTTTAGGTATCTTGGTAAAAACAATGACTGCAGATGCTGGAACCCAGAGTCGAGATGAGAGTGGTGCTGGAAAAACACAGCAGTTCAGGCAGCATCCGAGGAGCTCTGTTTAGGTATCTTCACAACATGAAGTTCATATGAATTTGATTCTTGGAACAGCATATGTCAAGTAGATTAAATGTCTGTAGGAAAAAAATATGGGGAACGTGGTCATAACATTATCATTTATTATGGAAAGGTTAAATGAACAATCTGGAGAGTGAAAGTATTCAATTGGAGGATGGATGCTGTCACTGGGGTGGGGACCAATCTAACACAGATAAATTGGAACAGCCAAAGCATTAATAGAGTATCACCTGACTTGAAAAGAAGACAATTCCCATGAAGGAAAAAGTAAGGCTACCAAGACTTCACAAAGGAAAGGAGATGAAACAAAAAAAATGGTCGCTCACATTAGAATGACCATTAACATCCAAGAAGCCATTTGGTAGCTGGGGATAGGACTGAATAAAACCCACAAGCTGTATTTGGTTAGAGCAACTGAGAGAACTCTGGAGTTCAAAGAAAACCAGGAATGGTATCATGTTGGTGAAGTTGGCTTTCTGTGAACGAGCTTGAATTGCACCATGAGTTTGTGTTGAAGGTGCAGATAGGGATGCTCATCAAAGCGCAGTCACAGGGACTGAAAAGCAACCACTGAGAGGTAAGCAGTCACTGATGCAGACCTTGGCAAAGCAGCTTTGGGTGAATTTCAAGGATAGGCATTTATAATTGAGGAATTGGGATTTCTTGTAAAGAGGCAAAGTTTTAATGAGATTTAGTGACCCACAGTGTGACTCTCATCAGTGTGAGTTGCTGAGAAATCCATGGGATCTGTCTTAGCCACATCTGGTATTTGATATGCTCTGATCACAATTGCAACATACCTCACGTTAATTCTGAATTTTATTGTATAAATTCTATATTTTGGAGTCTGTTTTATGAATTAATGTTGTAAAGTTTGGCTTTGTTCAAAACTGTGGAAGCTTGTGGCTTTATTCTCTTAGTTGGTACCTAGGACATCAAGCCTTGCCTTTTTTTTAAATTCACTCATGGGATGTGGGCATTGCTGGCTGGCCAGCATTTATTTCCTACCTTGAGCTGCCCTTGAGAATGTGGTGGTGAGCTGCCTCCTTGTACCATTACTGTCCACATGCTGTGGGTTGACCCACAATGCTGTCGGGTGGGGAGTTCCAGGATTTTGACCCAGGGGCAGTGAAGGAACAACGATATATTTCCAAGTCAAGATGGCGAGTGGCTTGTGGAGAACTTGCAGGTTGTCGTATTCCCATGTATCTGCGGCTCTTTTCCTTCTAGATGGTAATAGTCATGGGTTTGGAAGGTGCTGTCTGAGGATCTTTGGTGAATTTCTGCAGTGCATCTTGTAGGTAGTACACACTGTTGCTACTGAGCATCGGTGATGGAGGGAGTGGATTTTGTGAATGTGGTGCTGATCAAGTGGGTTGCTTTGTACTGGATGGTGTCAAGCTTCCTGAGTGTTGCTGCAGTTGTACTCATGCAGGCAAGTGGGGAGTATTTAATCACATTCCTGATTTGTATCATCTTGATGGTGGACAGGCCTTAGGAAGTCAGGAGATGAGTTACTTGCTGTAATCTTCGTAGCCTCTGACTTGCTCTTGCAGCCACTGCATTTATGTGGTGTGTCCATTTAACCTTCTGATAAGTAGTCACCACAAGGATGTTTCTAGTGGGGGATTCAGTGATAGTAACACCATTAAATATCAAGGGGTAGTGGTTAAGTTGTCTCTTATTGAAGATGGTCATTGCTTGGTATTTGTGTGGTGCAAATATTATTTGCCAGTTGTCAGCTCAAACTTGGATATTGTCCAGATCTTGTTGCATTTGACAATGGACTGCTTCAGTATTTGTGGAATCTTTAGTGGTGCTGAATATTTTGTAATCACCGGTGAACATTCCCACTCCTGTCCTTATGATGGGGGGAAAGTTATTGATGAAGTAGCTGAAGATGGTTGGGCCTAGAACATTGCCCTGAGGACCTCCTGCAGAGATATTCTAGAGATGAGGTTGCTGACCTCCAATAACCATGACCATCTTCCTCTGTGCCAGCTATGACTCCAACCAGCGAAGGGTTTGCCCCCTGATATTTATTCCAGTTTTACTCAGGCCCATTGGTGGCACACTTGGTCAAATGAGACCTTGATATCAGGAGCTGTCACTCTCACCTCAGCTCATCCCTGGAATTCAGGTCTTTTGTCCATGTTTGAACCAAGGTGACAATGCGCTGAGTGGGGTCCTAGTGGAGCCCAAACTGGGCATCACTGAGCAGGTTATTGATGAGCAAGTGCTGCCTGATAGGATAGTAAATTTTCCATCACTTTACAGATGATTGAGAGTAAACTGATAGTCTGGTAATTGATTGGGTTGGACTGGTCCTGCTTTTTGCTTAAATGACATACCTGGGTAGAATCCAGTGTTGTAAATGGAAGAGCTTGGCTAGGGGAACAGCAAATTCTGGAACTCAAGTCTTCAGTACTGTTGCTGGAATGTCGTCAGGGCCTGTAGCCTTTGCAGGATCCAGTGTCTCCAACCTACTTTAATCAATACAACAGTTGCTGCTTCCTAATCAGATTGTCAAATAATTTGGTGGTCTCATCCAGTATTGTAGCAATATTAAGAAAATAATACTAGTCTGATATGAGAGGTGATTATCTGGAACTAGAGAGAGACGATATCTAAGAAATATGTACATCCATAATATGAAAGATATGAAGTTAGGGTCAGACAGGTTAGGATGGCAGGAGGCATATGTGAAGCATTAACACTGGCACAGATTGTTTTGAGCACATGATCTGTATCCGTGTCAAGCGTTCTAATTCTACCTGAAATTGTGTATTTTAATTTCTTAATAATAGCATGCTCCATCATATTAGAATTCTAGCAAAATACTACAAGACATTAGCTTCAGCTCTAGAAACACTGATTGATGTGAGTCTGATACAAAACTAAGAAATCAAACGGCAAAATGAAACTAGCTCATCAATCAGCAGTTACATAAATGCCAGCATCTGCACTAATGAATGGGTTTGAACAATCCCAGTCAGCTCAGCTTTAGAAGGTTAAACCAGATCCACACAATGTTTCATTACAGCTGTCAGGATGCACAAATTATGTTGTGCCGTCTGCTATGTTGTGTGAAAAATCAAATAATAATAAGACGATTGATGTTGCTGCAGGCAAGTATAAATACAATTAAAACTCAGGCTCCGGTTTTCTTTTTTTCCCAAGATGCTAACTTAGTCCTGGGGACTGTACCACATCATTAGTCGTTCTCCAATATCTAGCCTGTGCATGAGCCCTGGCACTGAATATTGGAAGATTCATCAAATGTGGGATCTGTCGAGGTCAACTTGAAAGCTATTCTTGCCAAACTCCACATACTGCAGATTTCCAACCAAATTAGCAATTAGGAGCACGAATGCTGACTGACATTCCTGTCCCTAATTCAGGAACATTTTAGATCATCTACAATACCTCCACTGCCACTCAGGCTGAGATTGTCAATCTCAGTGCAGCCTGAGAATATTTACTCAGCACTTAGGTCTTCAATTTTTCGCAGCTGGGAAACAACAAGAGAACAGAACATTGTTTATTTCCCAAGGGGACTAGCAGTGGTGTGGGGATTGGTAAATATTACCATGCTGGAGTTACACATCATTATCATCAGGGCTCAGGAATGTGTTCTCACAAGAGCAAAGCAAGTGAATTATCTGGTATAAAGTGTTGTATGTAAGATTTACTAGATTCCGCACTATTTCCAAGATTATACAAACATCAGTTTGCATAAATCAAGTTTGTAATTTAATATGGTTTGAAGGATTAAAGGCTGAGACACTGTCACACAGCACATTGATTACACCACATGAAAGAAGAACTCTACTCATCCGAGTTGCCACATAATCCTAATTGCACTTTTCCCATAATCTCTCCTTTGTGACTTGTGATTTATCTTTACAACCCCCTAACCAGTACATGCTTACAAAGTAGTTCAATGTGTGAACTCCTGTATTCAGCATTGTCATGAATTGAATAATCTGTGGACAGTATAATCAGTACAATAGCTGAAAATGTGTTGCTGGAAAAGCGCAGCAGGTCAGGCAGCATCCAAGGAGCAGGAGAATCGACGTTTCGGGCATGAGCCCTTCTTCAGGAATGTACAATAGCCAATTTCATGTATTGTAAGCATAAGGAAAATTAACTCCCACTCCAAAAAATTACTTTTAAACCTTTACAACAGTCTTACAATTATTGGTTCTTATCACCAAGGCTTTTTTTTTGCATGTATGAAGTATAAGGATATACTTTCTTCTTCACCATTTGGACAGTAATCTGGCAGAGCAAATCACTCCTCCTATGTAGAACCTTCCCAACATTTGTTCAACTGATTTAAATTGTTCATTTTGTTTTTAGGTGATAACTACTGAATAACATGTCATTTTTCCGCTGTTTTATCAATTCACAATGGTGACACTTTGTTGCTGATCACCACATTCTCATCTTATTTACAAATTTTTGCTTCTTCCTCTCTGAAGCTGTCAAGCTTATGGTTGAACATTCATCTGAGTCAGAAGAACGTACACTTGAGCTCCATTCAAGAGAGTTGGGCACATAATCTAATCTAGGCTGATACTTCAGTGCAGTATAGCTCTAGATGGTGTAGAGATCTGGCTCTAGACTAATAATTTCAACCTTTTTCATCATTAGAACATTCAGTTTACCATCTTACTACTTGTCATCTGTTCCTAATAACACTCCTCTACAGGACAACGTTATGCAGGAAAACAGCATGCTTACATTATCCATGGAGCTTACTCAGTACTGAACCGTAGGGAACTCTCAGACCAGTCCAGGCATTGGAATCATTAGGCTGAATTTTCCACTGATCATCAGGAATATTCATTAAAGAAAAAAATGCATTAGCAATCTTTTAGGTGATGTCTTCCAGAAACTGGTACAGAATCATTTATTCCAGTATATTATTCACATAGAGTCATACAGCATGGAAACAGACCCTTGGGTCCAACTCTTCCATGCCGACCAGGTTTCCAAACTAAACTAGTTCCATTTGCTTCGTCCGTATCCCTCTAAACCTTTCCTATTCATATACCTACCCAAATGTTTTTTTAAATGCTGTAATTGTACCTGTACCTACCAATTCCTCTGGCAGTTCATTCCACATACAAGTTCTGTGTGAAAAGGTTGTCCCTCAGGTCTCTTTTAAATCTTTCTCCTCTCACCTTAAAAATATGCCATCTAGTTTTGAACTCCCTTATTTTAGGGGAAAAAAAACCTTTGCTTTTCATCTTTTCTATGCCTTCATGATTTTATAAACCTCTATATGGTCATCCCTCAACATCCTACACTCCCAGCCTATCTAGCCTCTCCTTATAACTCAGAGACTCCAGTATCAGCAACACCTATGTAAATCTTCTCTGCACCCTTTCCAATTTAAGAGCATCCTTGTTATAGCAGGTCAACCAGAACAGTACACAGTATTCCAAAAAAGTGACCTCACCAACATCCTATACAACTGCAACATGACATCCCAACTCCTATACTCAGTGGTCTCAGCAATGAAGCCAAAAGTGCCAAACATCTTCTTCATCAGCCTGTCTACCTGTGAGGCAATTTTCAAGGAACAATATATCTCAACCCCTAGGTCTTTCTAAAAACTGAAATAACTGCAGATGCTGTACATCAGAAACAATATCAAAAATTACTGGAAAAGCTCAGCAGGTCTGGCAGCATCTGTGGAGAAATTGCAGTTAACATTTCGGGTCCGGTGACCCTTCCTCGGGTCTCTAGGTGATAACACTCCCCAGGGTCCTGCCATTAGCTGTAATGTAAGAACAAAAATCAAAATAATAGTGTGGAACTGGATATGCCTCCATGGAGTATTGATCCAGCTTGCATTGTACCTCTGCGATTCTAGGTCAAACTATTTAAAGTTACGGCAGCTTCCTGTTTAAATACCAGAGTGTTCTGATTTCTGGAGTAATTCTTCAGAAGTAATTGGCCTAAATGCAAGTCCAGACCCAGAGCAATGCAATTGACTCTTACCTGCCCCTGAAATGGCAAAGCAAACTACTGATTTCAAAGGCAATTACAAACATGTTACAAATGCTGGTTTTGCAACTGATGCCAAAATCCCGTGAAGGGATTTTAAAAACTAACAAAAATAGAAATTGCTGGAAGTGCTCAACAGTCTGGCAGTATCTATGAAGGGAAATCTGGGTGGCATGGTGGCTCATTGGTTAGCACTACAGCCTCATAATGCCAGGGACTTGGGTTCAATTCCTGCCTTGGGTGACTGTGTGAAGTTTGCACATTCTCCCTGTGTCTGCGTGGGTTTCCTCCCATAATCCCAAGATGTGCAGGTCAGGTGTGCTAAATTGCCCATCGTGTAAGATGCATTTGTAAATATAGGGCAGGGGAATGGGTCTGGGTGGGTTACTCTTCAGAGGGTTGGTGCGGACTTGTTGGGCTGAAGGGCCTGTTTCCACACTGTAGGGAGTCTAATATAAAAAATATCTGAGTTAACATGTTTGGTCTGGAAAGGTCACCAGCCCCTCAATGCTAACTCTGATTTCTCTTCACAGATGCTGCCAGACCTGCTGAGCTTTTCCAGCAGTTACTGATTTACAACATCTGCAGTTCTTTTGGTTTTTGTAAAAAAAGAAACTGTCGTCAACTGGAACAACTATGCCTGACATTCAGCAAGATATGCCATCTTTTAGGAAGTAATATGGTCCAGAAAATGATTGGAAGTTTAGACTCTCATATTTGGAATTAACAGTTTGCTAATGTTCTTGTACTTCTCTTCAACTTTCCTAATTTCTGATTCTTCACTGGATTAATCAATAACTGTGGCAAAGAGCTGCTGGAGCACTTCATCACGCAGAACAGTCATGCAACTTAAATCCAGTCAAAACCTGCGCCCACACCTCCTCCCTCACCTCCATCCAAGGCCCTAAAGGAGCCTTCCACATCCATCAAAGTTTTACCTGCACATCCACTAATATCATTTATTGCATCCGTTGCTCCCGATGTGGTCTCCTCTACATTGGGGAGACTGGACGCCTCCTAGCAGAG
>NC_057713.1:56294439-56363510 GCF_004010195.1 Chiloscyllium plagiosum | reverse complement strand
TGTACTCTATGCTACTTTCTCCCCACCCCCACCCTCCTCCAGCTTATCTCTCCACGCTTCAGGCTCTCTGCCTTTATTCCTGATGAAGGGCTTTTGCCCGAAACGTCGATTTTGCTGCTCCTTGGATGCTCCCTGAACTGCTGTGCTCTTCCAACGCCACTAATCCAGAATCTGGTTTCCAGCATCTGCAGTCATTGTTTTTATCCTGTAGATGGTACACACTGCTGCTACTGCATGTCAGTGGTGGAGGGACTGAATGGTTGTAGTTATTTTGTCAATCAACCACTGAGGACAAAGCAACCCATTTGATTAGCACTGATGCTTAGTAGCAGTAATGTGTACCATCTACAACTTGCACTGGAGAAATTCATCCAGGCTCTTTGGACAGCACCGCCCAAACCCAAGACTACTACCTCCTTCAAGAACAAGGGCAGCAGATATATCGGAAAACAACCATCTGCAAATACCTCCCCCAAGCCATTGACTAGCCTGACTTGGAAAAATATTACAGTCCTTCACAATCAAAATCCTGAAACTCCCTCCCTGACAGCATTGTGAGTCTATCTACAGCATATAGAGTGCAGTGGTTCCAGGAGACAGCTCACCAACACCTTCTCAAAGACAACCAGAGAATGGAAAATAAATGCTGGACAAGCCGGTGGCAACCACATCCCATGAACGTATATTTTAAAACTCCATGTGTCGTCAGCAGAGATGCAGGGCTTAGTGAAGGACAGAATGAACCACATAAATCTTTTTGTCAAACTTTGTGATCTTCTCTGATTAAATGAGAGTCATTAGACAATTGTTTTAATTCTTCAGAGTGGATCCATCTGGCTGATTAGCTGACGTATCCTGTTAAAGGAATGGGTGAGCTTTGGTGAATGATCACATTCACCGAGAGGATAGCCATATTCTTACAGTTTTGAAAGGCAGATAACTGCGCTGATTAGTAGAAACCTTAAATCCTACAATGATCTTCTCTGAATTTTCAGAAACATTTGCTATTTCCTTTGTGACTAGACAATTGCAGCACTGGGGAAATCAACTTTACAAAAATGATCCCCAGAGACAACTGTTTAGCTATGTGACTGAACGCCATAAAAGTTTCCACATTATTGCCTTTGACATTTTCTTCCTGGCATGTGATTCTTTCCTATGCTCCAAGCTATTGCAGAAAGCAGTTTAGACAGCCGTCATAAAACTTTCATGTATTTCAAACCGACCAGCTAAGCAAATGGATCATGAGACTAATGGGATCCATTTCAGCTGTGTGCTGAGTAAAAAACAAAATTTCTACTGTCATGTTTATCTCACAGCACAGTTCCTATTCTCTAACATTGCATGATGTTATTCAGAGTTCAGCAAAGTAAAGAGCTAGTTCATTCATTCATCTTTCTGTCACAGAGACAGATAGCATAATGGCCCAAAATTGATAGTGATGATGGTGAATTGGACATTGTCACTGTGCAAAACTGAAAGCATCTTCTGGCACCCACAAATGTATTGTGAAATGCTGGAATTTGGAAGTTTCTCTTGGAGATAACGTACTCCTTTATAGGCCGCTCTGTTGCAGTCTTTTTAGATGCAATCAATTCATTATCATTGATTTCACATTGACTTCAACCTAAATGCACTATTGTCACTGTAAAACTGTAAAACCATTCAAACTATGAAACCTTGTTGAGTGGCAATGAACTGAATTTTTAACAGCATATTAATTCATAATTACTGTTGAAGCACTCCTCTGGCTCTAGAAAACAAGTAGAGTGTCAAGCATTCAATTAACATTCAAAAATTCAAAGAATTTTAACATAATAAAGGAATCACAGAAGGATGCCATTTGGTTCAGCATGTTGGCACCAGTTCTTTGAATGAGCAATTCCTCTAAAGCCATTCCCCTGCCTTCTCCCTATTATCCTGCACTTCCTTCCTTTTCAGATCATTGTCTCATTCCTTTTTAAAAGCTCCAATCGAACTTTCTTCCACTACACAATGAAGCAGCATATTCCAAATCCTAACCATTCATTTCAGGAGAAACTGCGTTATATCACTTTTCCTTCTTTACTACTTACTGTAAATCTATGCCCTCTTGTTCTTGACACTTTCACAAGTGGGAATTGTTTTTGACTATCAATTCTGGCCAGACGCCAGTGATTTTGAATCCCTCTATTAAATGGTTTGTCAGCCTTTTTGTTTCTTAAGGAAGACAGTGCTAATTTCTCCAACCCATTTTCACAACTGAAAGTTCCTCATCCCTGAAGCCACTCTCATGTCTTTTTTTTCTGCACTGTCTTTAATGCCTTTACGTTCTCCTTAAATTGAGGTGCCCAGAACTGGATGTAATACTGTAGCTGAGGCTGAGCTAGTGACTTGTACAAGTACAACATAACCTTCTTGCTCTAGGACCCTTCATTAACTGTGCTTTCAACCTAGCCTACCATCTTACTTGGTTTATGTACATTTACAATCAGGTCCTCCTGATCTTGCATCCCCTTTAGAGTTGCAGTTTTCATTTTAAATTGTCACTGCATTTTCTTCTTACCAAAATGAAATTATTTCACATCCCTCTGTACTGAACTTCATCTGCCATGGCATTTTGGAGCAGCTTGTGGTGGAGCTCACTAGGGAACAGGCAATACTCGATTTAGTGTTGTGCAATGAGGCAGATTTGATAAGGAAGCTTAAGGTGAAGGAACCCTTAGAAGGCAGTGATCATAATATGATAGAATTTACTCTGCAATTTAATGGAGAAGATAGAATCAGAGGTATCAGTATTAGAGCTGAATAAAGGTAACTACAGAGGCATGAGGGAGGAGGTGGGTAGAATTGACTGGGAGAGGAGCCTAGCAGGAAGGACAGTGGAACAGCAATGACAGGAGTTTCTGGGAGTAATTCAGGAGACACAGCAGAGATTCATCCCGAGGAAAAAGAAGCATGGTACAGGGAGGATGTGGCAACCCTGGCTGACCAGGGAAGTCAGGGACAGCATAAAAGCAAAAGAGAATGTACATAATGTGGTGAAGGGCAGTGGGAAACCAGAAGATTGGGAAGTTTACAAGGACCAACAGAGGGCAACAAAAAAAAAGGAGGGAGAAGATTAAATACAAGGGTAAGCTAGCCAGTAATATAAAGGAAGACTGTAAGAGTTGCTTTACTTAGATAAAGGGCAAAAGAGGGACAAAAATGGACATTGGACCACTGGAAAATGACGCTGGAGAGATAGTAGTGGGGAACAAGGAAATGACTGAGGAACTGAATAATAACTTCACATCAGTCTTCATGGTGGAAGACACGAGTAACATCCCAACAATTCAAAGGAGTCAGGGGGCAGAGCTAAGTATAGTGGCCATCACTAAGGAGAAGGTGCTAGAAAAACTGAATGGCCTGTAGGAGGACAAATCATCTGGACCAGATGGATGACATCCCAAAGTTCAAAAGAGATAGCTAAAGGGATAGCGGAAGCACTTGTGGTGATCTTTCAGGAATTGCTAAAATTAGGGAGAGTCCTAGAGGACTGGATAATTGCTAACATGACAACACTGTTTAAAAGTAAGGCAACATATGGAAAATTACAGATCGATTAACCGAGCTTCAGTCATAGTTAAGATCCTGGAACCCATTGTGAAGGATGAGATTTCTGAATACTTGGAAGTGTATAGTAAAATAGGGCAAAGTCAGCATGGTTTCATCAAGGGGAGGTCATGCCTGACAAATTTGCTAGAATTCTTTGAGGAAGTAACAGGCAGGTTAGACCAAGGAGAGCCAATGAATTTCATCTGCCTGGACTTCAAGAAGGCTTTTAACAAGGTGCCGCACTGGAGGCTACTGAGTATGCTAGGGGCCCATGGTGTTAGAGGCAAGATGCTCGCATGGATAGAAGCTTGGCTGTCAGGCAGAAAGCAGGGGATAAAAAGGTCCATCTCAGGATGGCAGCCAGTGACAAGTGGTGTTTCGCAAGGCTCAGTGTTGGGACCACAACGTTTCAGTTTATACATTAACGATCTAGATGAAGGAACTGAGGCCATTCTGGCTAAGTTTGCTGATGATACAAAGACAGGTAGCGGGAGAAGTAGCATTGAGGAGGTGGGAAGGCTGCAGAAGGATTTGGACAGGTTAGGAGAGAGGGCAAAAAAGTGGCAGGAGAGAAAGTGTGAGGTCATGCACTTTGGTAGAAAGCATTGAGGCATGAACGATTTTCTAAAAGGGAAGAAAATTCAGAAATCTGAAGTACAAAGAGACTTGGGAGTTCTAGACTAGGATTCTCTCAAGGTAAACCTGTAGG
Organism: Chiloscyllium plagiosum; assembly: GCF_004010195.1. Classification (NCBI taxonomy): domain Eukaryota; kingdom Metazoa; phylum Chordata; class Chondrichthyes; order Orectolobiformes; family Hemiscylliidae; genus Chiloscyllium; species Chiloscyllium plagiosum. The sequence continues at coordinate 56,359,225 of NC_057713.1, read as the reverse complement.
TTGAGTCAGTAATTAGGAAGACAAATGCAATAAATGCAATTTATTTTGAGAGGAGCTGAATACAAAAGCAAGGGTATACATCTGAGGTTCTATAAGGCTCTGGTCAGATCACATTTGGAGTATTGTGCACAGTTTTGGGCCCCATATCACAGGAAAGATGTATGAGCCCTCTTTGAGTGTATTCAGAGGAGGTTCATAAGAATGGTCCCAGAAATGATAAGGTTATGAGGAACGTTTGAGGACTCTGGGTTTATACAATGGAGTTTAGAAGGATGTGGGGGGAGGGGGAATCTAATTGAAACAAACAGAATACTGAATGGCCTGGACAGAGGAGACTTTAGAAAAATGTTTCCACTGGTAGGAGAGACTAGGACCCGAGGGGATAGCCTTGGAGTAAAAGGGAGAGCTTTTAGAATGGAGATAAGGAGAAACTGCTTCAGCCAGAGAGTGGTGAATCTATGCAATTCATTGCCCCAGAGGGCTGTGGAGGCCAGGTCATTGTGTATATTTATGACTGAGACAGGTAGGTTCCAGAGTATCAATGAAATTTAGGGTTATAGAGAGAAAGAGGGAGAATGGGGTTGAGAAACTTTTCAGCCATGATTAAATGGCAGAGCAGACATGATGGGCTGAATGGTCTAATTTCTGCTCCTATGTCTTATTGTCCTTTGCCATATGTTGATCCATTCTACCAATTTATCCACATCTTTTGAAGTTCCATACTTCCCTGCGTACAGTTTGCAATGCTTCCAAATTTTGCATCATCTGCAAACTTTGAAATTGTGCCATACACACCAATCCCAGCTCTGTTCAGGTGTAACCCATCTGGCCCATCTCCACCAGAACTAATCCTAATCTGTCAAAAATATAAAACCCTCTCTCCTGCACCATCTTTCCAGCCACACATTCATCTGCCTTATCTTCTTATTTCTATGTTTACTTTTCATAGGACACTGCAAGTAATCTGAAGATTATTGCATTTGAGGTCCTGCAGGTTCATTCCGATATCCTTTGTTCTACTAATGTTGTTGGTTCCTTTGTGAACTGTGACTTCTGGCTGACCACTCTCCCTACATAAGTTGTTGTGCAGCCAGTGAGGTACTTGACACTGGCAGTATGGAAGCAATCTGCCATCCTGAATTTACCTCTACGGCTACAGAAACATTTATCTGCACCCATAGCTATCGAATTGGTCATTATGGCTCCTCCAGACTTTCTTGTATGCAAATTGTGTAGTTGAACTATTCATCGTACGATCAACTTGGCTTAGGTTTTGAGAAAATAATTATTTTTCATAAGTTTGTCTATGATTTTTACCTTAATCTTAAGCATGTTGCTCCAATTGTAATTTCTCTTTCTGCAAAATGATTGAATAGGTTTGTTTCTATTCATCAGACATTGCTAATATTTATTGCGCACCCCTAGCTGCCCTTGAGAAGGTGCTGATGAGCTGCTTTCTTGAACTGCTGTAGTCCATTTGATGTAGGGAAAGCAACAATGTTGTCCGGGAGGGAGATCAAAGGTTGTTATGTGGCATCACTGAGGGAATGACGATATACTGCTAAGTGATATTGGTGAAAGGTTTGAAGGGGAATTTGGAGGGGAACCCTAACCTTGTCACTGTCCTTGGAAGGTGCTGACTAAGGATTTCTGGTGAAATTCTGCATGCACACACTGCTGTTACTGAGTGTCAATGGTGGAGGGAGTGATTATTAATGGATGTGGTGCCAATCAAATGGACTGTTTTGTCCTGGACAGCATCAAACTTCTTCAGTGTTGTTGGAACTGTACTCATTTACATATGTGGGGAGTATTGCATCAACTCCTAACTTGTGACTTGTAGAAAGTAAACAGGCTTTGAGGAGTTAGGAGGCAGCTTCAAGGGGCTTTGGGCAGACTAAATGTGTGGGCAAGAACGTGGCAGACAGAATGTAACGTGTAAAAATGTTAGGTTCTCCACTTTGACTGGAGGACCAGATATGCAGAGAATATATTTAATGGTAAGAGGTTAGAAAGTGTAAATGTACAAAGGGACGTGCCTGGTCAATGTCTCTGGAAGCTAACATGCAGGTGCAGCAGGCTAAGTGTACGTTAGCCTTTATCGTAAGAGGATTTAAGTGCAGGAGTAGTGAAGTCTTGCCTCACCTATGTGCAATTTTGGTTTTCTTATCTCAGGAAAGATATTATTGCCATAAAGGGAGTGCAAAGAATATTCACCAGCCTTGCTCCCGGAATTGAGGATTGCCCAATGTAGAGAGATTAGGCAAATTGAACCCGTATTGGCACGTTTCAAAGAATGAGAGTTGATCTCATTGAAATGTGTAAAATACTTGAAGGGATAGACAGGGCAGATGCAGATCAGATATTCTGGTTGATGAGTCTAGCACTAGGCCACAATATCTAGATAAGGAGAAAGGCACTAAGACAAAGATGAGGAGACTCTATTTTTACTCAATGGGTTTTAAATCTTTGGCTTTCTCCACTACAAACAATGTAAAGTCACTTGTTGGAGTATGTTTAATATAGGAACTGATTGATTTTTAAATATCATTGATGTAATGGACTATGTGGATAGTCTGGGAAAAAGCTTTCAAGTGGATGACCAGCTATGATTACATTGAATGACAGAGCAGGCTTGATAGCAAAACCGCCTCATGTTCCTATGACAAGGGAAAATCTATCTTGGTTATGGCAGGGATAGGAAAAGGTGAGGGCAGAAGTGAATGCAGAAATGTGTCCACTATATTTGGGAGTTGTAGGAAATGCTTTGTTGAGGAAAAAAGATGACATATTGGAAGCAGTATTATGATAGTTAATATCATCATAACAGATGCAACAGAAGAGGAGAAATGGGGAAGATGGAATGCAATCCTTCCAGGAAGTGGATGGGAAGAAGAAGAAAAAGATATTTGGTATGCTTTCCTTTATTGATCAGAGCATTGAACACAGGAGTTGGGAATCCATGTTGCAGCTCTACAGGATATTAGTTAGGTCACTTTTGAAATATTGTGTGCAATTTTGGTCTCCCTCCTATTGGAAAGATGTTGTGAAACTTGACATGGTTCAGAAAAGATTTACAAGGATGTTGCCAGGGTTGAAGAATTTGTGCTATAGGGAGAGGCTGAATAGGCTGGGACTATTTTCTCTAGTGTGTCTGAGGCCAAGGGGTGACCTCACAGAGCTTTATAAAATCATGAGGGGCATGAATAGGATAAATAGGCAAGGTTTTCCCTGAGGTGGGGGAGTCCTGAATGAGAGGGCATAGGTTTAAGGTGAGAGGGTGAAGGTTTAAGAAGGGCCTTTTTTTGTGCAAAAAGTGATGAGAGTATGGAATGAGCTGCCGCAGGAAGTAGTGGAGGCTGGTACAATTACAACCTTTAAAAGGCATCTGGATGGGTTTATTAATAGGAAGGGTTTAGAGGGATATGGGCCAGGTACTGGCAAATGGGACTAGATTAATTTAGGATATCTGGTCAGCATAAATGAGTTGGACTGAAGGGTCTGTTTCCATGGTGTACATCTCTATGACTCTGTGACTCTATAAATATAGTGGAGCTATCTTGTTAGGGACAGTGAATTTGTTATGAATATTATTCGGAAAACTATTCCCGGAAATGGAAACAAAGAAGTCAAGAAAGAGAAGGAAAGAGTCAGAGGTGAGAGGTGAAAGAGAGAGAAGCATGGATATATTTGAAGGAAAATTGATTAACTTTTCCAGTTCTGGATAAGACCAGGAAGTGGAACTGATACAGCCATTGATGCACCACAGAAAGGGTTGCAGAAGGTATGTGCAGTGGAGTGGGACAAGTAATATTCCACAAACCCCATGGCCACAGGTTTAGTTTGGAGGAAATAAGTTAAAGAAGAAATTGCTCAATGAGAGAACAAGATCAACCAGATAAAGACAGTGCTGATGGATAGGGACTGTCTGGACCCTATCCTCACTTACCATTCTACAAGCCACAGGATTATCCTTTGCCATATCTGCCATCTCTTGCAGGATTCCACTACCTCTATCAGCACTCTGAAGTCATGAGTCCCTGCATGACTAGCTGGTCCATTCCTCCAGCTCCTTCAATACCTTATTCCACGGCACCTTCCAATCGCAATGAAATGTAATGCATGCCCTTTTGCCTTCTACCTCTTGGTTTTCCAAGGCCTTAAATACACCTTTCAAGTAAAGGAGCAATTTACTTTTATTTCTTTTAATCTAACCTGCTGAATAGTTGTTCACAATGCAGTCTACTCAACAGACTGAATGACCACTTTGCTCTATCCACAAGCGTGACCCTGACCATCTGGCCACGTTTCATTTCAATGCATCACCTTTGTCGCACGCTCACATTTCAGTCCGAGACCTACTGCACTGTTTCAATGGAGTCCCACACAAGCTGGAGGAACAGCTCCTTACTTTCTGGTTAGACATTGTATTGCCCTCGGGCCATGAACTCTGACCTCCAATGTTACTTTACTTGCCTTCTCCCCATCCTTTTTATGTCTGGCTTTCTTGGTTTCATTTGCAGGAGAGCTGATATGCAGTCTGCTATTAACACCTCCTCTGGACCTTTCTTACTTCCCTCCAACCATTTCCTTTTGTTCTGTGATTTGTATAATGGAATCTATTTTTGGGAGCGGTGTTATCTTTGTTATGTTGCTCTAGATTTTTTTCTCAGATTCAGCACCTTAGAGTATTTCAGTAGACAAATTCTGATTAATTCGGAGTTAAACTTTTACTGCTTAATATCTAAATAATTTGTAGTGGTGATTTCAAGAGTAAAACATAGAATCTAAGTCACTGGTTATATTATGTGTCCTATATTATTGTTTTCCTTGACATTGTACAATGATAGGGTAAACCAGACTGGCTTACACTAAAGCCTACAGCTAGCTTTACTAAATAATAAATGAATGTGAACAAAAGCAATGTCAGACTGCAGAAATAGTCCTAACCAACCCTCTTCATAAAATAGAAAGTAACAAGCAATTATATTGAACCATCAGAGGGTTTGAATTATAGGGAGAGGCTGAATAGGGTGGGACTATTTTCCGTGGAGCATTGGAAGCTGAGGGGTGACCTTATAGAGGTTTATAAAATTATGAGAGGCATGGATAGGATACATAGACAAGGTTGTTTTCCCAGGGTAAGGGAGTCCAAAACTAGAGGGCAAAGGTTTAAGGTGAGAGGCATCTATTTAAAAGGGACCTAAGGGACAATATTTCACACAGAAGATTGTGCATAGATGCAATGAGCTGTCACAGGAAGTGGTGGAGGCTGATACAATTACAACATTTAAAAGGCATTTTGATGGGCATATGAATTGGAAGGGTTTAGAAGGATATGGGCCAATTGTTGGCAAGGATGTGTTGGACCAAAGGGTTTGTTTCTGTGCTGTACATCTCTATCACTCTATGATTTAAACTCTGCTGAATGCGGTGGCATAAAATGCCACAGGCAATGGTCAGGATTGTTGCTTTTGGATCAAACTTCAGCATGTCCTCTGATATTAACTCTTACCAGAGTCAGTGGTCCGTGCAATAGCACCTCAGTTGAGATCCAAGTGCTACTATGGGCAGATCTCTGGTTCTTGCTGGCTTTGTATCCCAGGCAACATGGGTGACTCACTGCCCATGAGGTGCTGTGATGCTTTGAGTGTTAGACCTTAAATTTATCAACCATAATTTCTAAGGCATACATAAAACTAATGGAAAAAAGGAGAAAAGTAATGCAAAAAGTATAAGGTACTGTCATGACTAAATATTTTATTTTCATATGCAAGGGAGCAGAGTACCCACTTTGTGGCTGTAAAATCCAGCCCAAGATAGCAATGAAAATAAAGCGGGCAGGAATGGTGGTATTAATGAAGGAAAACATTCCAGTGTTGGAGACAATGACTCAGAAGGGTCAAGGACTTCATCTACTTAACTAGAGCTAAACAGCAAAAGAAAAGTGCAATTACATTATTAATGTATTGCAAAAGACACACTGGAAAGCATTTTCAAGGAAGTTACAGAGGTACTTGAAAAATAGAGTAATTTTGGGAAAGCAAATCTTAGCAGGACTTATATACTTAATGGTAAGGTCCTAGGGAATGTTGCTGAACAAAGAGACCTTGGAGTGCAGGTTCATAGCTTCTTGAAAGTGGAGTCACAGGTAGATAAAATAGTGAAGAAGGTGTTTGATATGCTTTCTTTTATTGGTCAGAGTATTGAGTACAGGAGTTGGGAGGTCATGTTGTGGCTGTACATGACATTAGTTAGGACACTATTGGAATACTGTGTGCAGTTCTGGTCTCCTTCCTATCGGAAAGATGTTGTGAAACTTGAAAGGGTTCAGAAAAGATTTACAAGGATGTTGCCAGGGTTGGAGGATTTGAGCTATAGAGAGAGGCTGTTTTCCCTGGAGCGTCAGAGGCTGAAGGGAGACCTTACAGAGGTTTACAAAATTATGAGGGGCATGGATAGGGTAAATAGGCAAAGTCTTTTCCCTGGGGTTGGGGAGTCCAGACTAGACGGCATAGGTTTAGGGTGAGAGGGGAAAGATATAAAAGAGACCTAAGGGACAATTTTTTCACACAGAGGGTGGTACATGTATGGAATGAGCTGCCAGAGGAAGTGGTGGAGGCTGGTACAATTGCAACATTTAAGAGGCATTTGGATGGGTATATGAATAGGAAGAATTTGGAGGGATATGGACCGGGTGCTGGCAGGTGGGATTAGATTGGGTTGGGATATCTGGTCAGCATGGACAGGTTGGACCTAAGGGCCTGTTTCCATGCTGTATATCTCTATGACTCTATAACTCTATAATGGGGATTTTAATTACACTGTATTTCCTATCACTGCACAGGAAATAGGAACATGCTCAGTGCTGTGACATCATCATTGTGCGTCCATTGTCTGTCTAACAGTCACCACCCACTTGCTCTCCCAAGTTGCTACTCCCTCAGTGGACCACATGCTGCTGCACTCTTCACCCACTTTGCCACGTCATTCTCCACTGTTCACAATATCTGAACATTTCAATTAACAAAACTTTTGATTTAAATATATATTCAAATTTTAAGAAAGCTTTTACATTAAAATTAGCTCAGTATTGGCTGAATTATTCATTTGGAGAGACGGTACAAACTCGATAGATCCCAAATGGCCGCCCCCTTTGCTATAATAATACTGCGATCCTATGAAGAACATTTCCATTAATACATACGAGTGGAATCTGTTTCTTGAGTGCAGCTTTTTAAAATTGCTGTCATTACCATGCTATCAATGACAAACCACTAACCATTGCTCCTACACTTTAGTGTTAGATGGTAATACATAGTTTGGAATACAGTCATTGTCAGTACAAACATTCAGCAACAACCTAAGTTTGGAATGACAAAATCTATAATTATTGCATTGGATGTTGATATGATTTGTAATTTCATATACCTAGCATTATGATTTACTTGTAGCTGCACAGGATGTTGATGAGCAGCTAACATTTATTTGTCAACTACTATTTATGTCAGAGTTGTAGAGTCATAGAGAAGTACAGCATGGAAACAGACCCTTCAGTCCAACTCATCCATGCTGACCAGATATCCTAACTTAATCTCGTCCCATTTGCCAGCACCTGGCCCATATCCCTCCAAACCTTTCCTATTCATATACCCATCCAGATTGCCTTTTAAATGCTGCAGTTGTACCAGCCTCCACCACTTCCTCTGGCAGCTCATTCCATACACTTACTACCCCCTGCATGAAAAAGCTTCTCCTGAGGTCTCTTTTATATCCTTCCCCTGTCACCCTAAACCCACACCCTCTACTTCTGGACTTCCCCACTTCTGGACGTCCCACCTGCCAGCACCCGGTCCATATACCTCCAAATTCTTCCTATTCATATACCCATCCAAATGCCTCTTAAATGTTGCAATTGTACCAGCCTCCACCACTTCCTCTGGCAGTTCATTCCATACATGTACCACCCTCTGTGTGAAAAAATTGTCCTTTAGGTCTCTTTTATATCTTTCCCCCCTCACCCTAAACCTATGCCGTCTAGTCTGGACTTCCCAACCCCAGGGAAAAGACTTTGCCTATTTACCCTATCCATGCCCCTCATAATTTTGTAAACCTCTTTGTTTATTTATCCTCTCCATGCCCTTCATGATTTTATAAATCTCTGTAAGGTCACTCCTCAGCCTCTGACGCTCCAGGGAAAACAGCCCCAACATATTCAGCCTCTCCCTATAGCTCAAATCCTCCAACCCTGACAACATTCTTGTAAATCTTTTCTGACTCTTTCAAGTGTCACACCATTCATCGATAGGATGTGCATGTTGGGTGGATTGACCGTAGTGAATGCAGGGTTACAGGGATGTGGGGGTGGGATTCTCTTTGGAAGGTCAGTGTGGACTCAATGGGTTGAATGGCCTGCTTCCAAACTGTAGGGATTCTTTGATTCTATGATTGAAGCATCCATAAATCTGGTTGCTCATAATCCTCTATGAATCTTGCCCAAAAATGCACTCTTCAAGTGTGGAATGCAGAATGTCTTGTATTGAAGAGACTCCAGTATCCATTTGAGGAAAGTATAAAAGAGGATCATCCAAGAGGGCTACATCATGAATTGAATTCCAGGGTAGTAGAAAGCTTTATATATGTCACACTGAAGCAATGCCCAATCTGCAAGGAGACAGGCAATAAATCCGCCCAAAATCAACACACGGCACGCAAATTCACTCATAGGGTCAGCCAATCAGAGAAGTGCCTCCCCTGGACATAGGAAATGGTGAGGAGCTATACCTCCAATCACAGGCTGATTCACAGAGTTGCTACAGCAGAGGAGGTCATTCATCCCATCATGCCTGCTGCTCTTTCTTGTGCTTGCTGCTGATAGGCTCAATGGTAAACCTATCAGCAGCAAATGTGAGAGGGAAACAACCTACGATTGGAGGTGCAGTGAACAAGGAATGGAGAGAAGTTCAAGATCTGAGAGCAGGGGCTGGGGCGGGGGTTGGAGGGCTGTGGTCTAGGAGTGGAAAGAGAGAGCCAGTAGTTGTTTTGCTGAGGGAGGCGTGGGAGGCCAGGGACAAGAGCAGTCTTTTTGCTGACACTAGGACAGCAGGTGGAGATCTCCTTGTTATCATCTGCCTACTGGCTCAGTGGTTGGGGTGGGCTATGAGGTAGACAGAGGAGACCAGGGCGGAGAAATTAGGGGAGACAGGGAGGCTGCAAGATGGCTTTGTTAGAGGGGGAGGCCACAAGGGGGCTGGTGGGGAGACAAGTCAGCAGCAAGTGACTGACTTGCCTCAGGCGACTGGCTGTGTGGAGTTTGCACATTCTCCCCGTGTCTGCGTGGGTTTCCTCCGGGTGCTCGGGTTTCCTCGGGGTGCTCCGGTTTCCTCCCACAGTCCAAAGATGTGCAGGTCAGGCGAATTGGCCATGCTAAATTGCCCGTAGTGTTAGGTAAAGGGGTAAATGTAGGGGAATGGGTGGGTTGCGCTTCGGCGGGTCGGTGTGGACTTGTTGGGCCGAAGGGCCTGTTTCCACACTGTAATGTAATGTAATCTAATCTAATCTAAAAGTGGACCACAAGCAGGGAAGTGTCCATAACAGAATATGGGGTGACAGGGAGCCATTTAGGAGATAGTGAAGACAGGAAAGCTGTATTTGGGATGAGAATCAGAGGGAGGCTACAAAAGGTGGGGGAGGGAGAGGGAAACTGAAACAGTTTCAAACCTGCCAACAATTAATACTCTAGAAGCTAGGAAAACATAAAATCACTGAAGTAATCATTTGCTTGCAAATGAATGTGGTATAATGTGCAGACATAAGGCTGCATGTACTCAGGAGTTAAAGGAGAAAAATGCAGAGGACGTTATTGTAATGAACATCGTCAATCATTAAGTTTAAAGCTGAGATTGATTAGATTAGATTACTTACAGTGTGGAAACAGGCCCTTCGGCCCAACAAGTCCACACTGACCCGTCAAAGTGCAACCCACCCAGACCCATTCCCCTACACCTAACACTACAGGCAATTTAGCATGGCCAATTCACCTAACCTGCACATTTTTGGACTGTGGGAGGAAACCGGAGCAAACCCACACAGACACGGGGAGAATGTGCAAATTCTACACAGTCAGTCGCCAGAGGCGGGAATTGAACCCAGGTCTCTGGCACTGTGCGGCAGCAGTGCTAACCACTGTGCCACCGTGCCGCCCAGATTGAGATCTGAGATGCAGTAACAGCCTTGTTAAAATATTCCAGCTATGTACATATGAGATGAAAGACATTGGTTGTTTAAAAACATTTTGAAAAACCTTCACCTAGTAAACTGGATTTTTTTTTGTTCTGGCCTCCTCATTCTTTTGTCCTTGGTCGGCAGGAGTTGGGATTTAGGTTCCTCCTTTCCCATGACTGTTCCTTATAGTCCCACAGAAATCTCTTTGTTTCTGCCTCAAACCTGATTTTCTGTTTGTTATGGTGAGACGGTATTTGTTTTAGTTATACCATTGCAAAATTCATTTTGGTCATGTTTGTGCTTATTTACTTACTAATTTATTTTATAATGTTTTCTTTTTTCCTTAGTTATGACCTTTATTTCCATTCTTCCAACTCCTGCAACTCAAATTAATTATCACGAGTCTTGTTTGATTTCCTGGTCCCAGATTTCTCTCCCTCAGGTGAAATTTACAGGTTCCCTTGCAGCGATCAGTGTATTCCTCTTTTTCCTCATTATCCATATCTTTGGCAGTTCTGCATTTCATTAGTGGTTTACCTCACTCCCTTGACAGTCATTCAGTCTCTCTGCAGCCAGAGGACCAATTCATTGTCAAGAACACTATGTCATGAACCTGCTGCTGGAGCTCCAGGCTCACTCTCAATTTTTGCACAAACAGTGCTCACCCAGATGAGAATTTGTTTTTTAAAAAAAGAACCAACATAAACAAGTAAACTAAAGCCACAACTATCAGATTGAGAAATTCTCTTCAAATGATTTTCTCGATACTGAGACAGCAATGCCATAGATTTTCATGAGAAATGAACTGCTTAGATTCATTGAAACACACAAAGAAATCAGATTCCAGTACAGTCAAACCACACTGCCCTGAAAAAGTAACACAAAACCAATTGCTTACATAGTATGCTCCTTGTAAAGCATTGTGTTGCATCCCTGTTTGCAGGTTTACCCAGCAAGTGGCCTGTGGTATTTGGAGGAAAATGAATGTTGGCACTATTCCTTTTTCCTTGACTGAGTCTCTTTGTTTCAAAGTGGTAAAGGAACAATCACTAGTCTTAACATGAAGAGGCTTTTGTCTGAACAAGATGTAGTTTACTGCATGATAACAAATTAGGTACATATTACATTAGTTACTTAGACAATGTTACTAAGACTTCTGGGAGGCCTAGCAATCACACCGATCCCCTTTAAAGTGCAGAGCAATTCTCCCAATTTCCCCATCCAAGACTATACATCATCATCAGACTGATGCAGTCTTCCATCTTTCAGAACATTTCCTTATACAACATCTCTCCAAGTGTTTCCTTCCAATGTTAACATTTGTACATTCATGCATATAATTACCCCATCTCTCCGTATGTCAATGATATCGAAAAATCAGATGGTCTGGAGGTTTTGCAATTCCTTCAGAATGTATTTTCTTTGGATTTCGGAAATTAATAAGTATTTGGCTCGAGGACCGTTAACTTTAGTTCTGATCTTGCCCTTAGATGATCAGTCTCTCTACTGAAAGATCTTTAATTTCTTATAAGACCTTACAGAGGATGTTGTTTATGCTGACCCAAGTTTTTGAACTATTATCTTATCTGGAAAGCCCTAGTCTCCTGAATGGCTGTTGCAGAGGTACTTTTCTCTGTGGAATCAGGTAACTGCCTGATAATATCCAGTGGCCCTTTAACCTCAAGAATTTCCATCACAGAAGAAGGCTGATCAGGAGAGATGAGTGCTCTCTTCTTTGCAGTATCCTGGATTTTGAAGCTTGATAATTTCTTTATCTTCAATATGCTGATTTTTCTGTGCTTAAGTAAGTAAACTCTTCACTTCAACTTGTTGGTTAGATTGGACATCTTCACTCCTATGTTTTTCTTATACTGGAGCATCAGGCATTATCCTCAGACAGGATACTGAAGGATTGCTGCTTACTTAGCATTGTCTCTATAACTGGTACTGATTATAGATTACCTTTCTCACTGTTTCCTCTAACCTACACCACTAACCACCCATGAACAGTGATTGGATTGTGACAGTGACTTCAGTTCTGGAAATAGTTGCCTCAGAAGCTGGTAAGTAAATTGAAGGGAAGGGTGTCTGTCCCTGGGTGCCAGTTATTCTGCTTGGAAATGAAGAATTGAAATGTTCTTCAAATCTCTTAAAATTTGCACTACAAATGGTTTTTCTGATTCAAGTGGGTTGAGCTCAAGTGGGTTGTATTACTCATTCTTGGTCTCAGTATTTGCCTCTAATCATAAAAGTTGCTAATTCCTGTCATCTGGAGGATCTTCAGTGAGTAGAGGAATGGAAAACATTTTCCACGCTCCTGTACAGTTGCAGATTTTCTTCCTGTTGACAGTATGGAACAATTGTCTCATTTCAGCATAGATCATCTCAATAGATTTTTTCTTCTTTTTCAGTTTCACCATGAAATAGGAAGCCACATACATATTTAGTGGTTACCCTTTAATCAGTTGGATGATGAGAGTTTGGTCCTTTTTTTTCCCTGATTGACCTCTGTTTGCATTGTCAAAATTTGATTTCTCTTGATTTGTTCATGGTTTCTTGGAACTAGGTAAACACCTTCTGTTGCCTCATGGATGCTGAGGTCCAAACACATACAAATACCTTTTCAAATGCTGGTGGTGCTACTCCATTAGCATCGTTAAATGAGTTGTCATTAATTTCTTTTTTGCTCTCAAACTGTAACCTACTTCTGCACACCCTCTGGAAATGACTTGTCATTTTACATTGGGGCACTGTTTGTGTCTGTGAAACTTTCATGGATTCACAGCACTGGCAATGATTTTTAATATTGGCTTTGCTGCCTCTGCTTGTTGTTGTCTTGTCACATGCGAGAGTTTTTTACCTTAACAATTGGATAGATTCTGGTGCTTGAATGTGATAAGATTGTCCCTCTTTCCTTGGATTTGTCTGTGTTTCTTCCTGGATTTACTTCGACACAAACTGAAAGGTTTTCTCCAAAGTCAAATTTTCTTCAGAATGTAATAAATCTAACCAATCTGTGTATAAATCTGACTCACCAATAATTCTAGAAAAAATATTGTCTCTTATGAATTCTGATTTTATACCTCCATAGTCACAGTTGTCTGCTAATCTGAAGAGATCATTAATGAAATTATCGACAGGTCCTCCTTGATGCTGAACTCTTCTGTTAAGTTCTGCTCTTTCAAAAATTTAATTTGTTCTCAGTTTGTAGTAATTGTGAAAAACATGTACACCTTTTATAAAAGTATTTGTGCCATCTCTCTTGCTTGGGTGAATCAAAGTGTCATCAGCTGTAAGCTTTGAGTACAATAGTGAATGTACCTGTTCAGCTTATAATTCAGTGTTCAGGTTTGTAGCAGTTCTGTGTCTTAAAAGATGTTTTATCCAAGATAGAGTCAGAAACATAGAGATGTACAGCACGGAAACAGACCCTTCGGTCCAACTCATTCATGCTGACCAGATATCCTAACCTAATCTAGTCCCATTTGCCAGCACTTGGCCCACATCCCACTAAACCCTTCCTATTCATATACCCCAGCAGATGCCTTTAGACTGCTGTAATTGTACCAGCCTCCACCACTTCCTCTAGCACTGCATTCCATACACGCACCATCCTCTGTATGAAAAGGTTGCCCCTTAAGTCTCTTTTATATCTTTCACCTCTCACCCTAAACATATGCCCTCTCATTCTGGACTCCCCGACCCCAGGGAAAAGATCTTTTCTATTTACCCTATCCATGCACCTCATCATTTTATAAACCTCTAAGGTCACCCTACAGTCTCCACGTTCAAGGGAAAACAGCCCCAGCCTATATAGCCTCTCCCTATAGCTCAAATCCTCCAACCCTGGAAACATCCTTGTAAGTCTTTTCTGAACCCTTCAAGTTTCACAACATCCTTTCTATAGGAAGGAGACCAGAATTGCACGGAATATTCCAAAGGTGGTCTAACCAATGCCCTGAACAGCCACAACATGACCTCCCAACTCTTCTACACAATGCTATGATCAATAAAGGAAAGCATACCAAATGCCTTCTTCACTATCCTATCTACCTGCGACTCTGCTTTCAAGGAACTATGAAACAGCTCTCCAAGGTCTCTTTTTTTTAAGCAACTCACCCCAGGACCTTGCCATTAAGTGTCTAAGTCCTGCTCTGATTTGCTTTTCCAAGATGCAGCACCTCGCATTTATCTAAATTAAACTCCATCTGCCATTCCTCAGCCCATTGGCCCATCTCATCAAGATCCTGTTGTACTCTGAGGTAACGTTCTTCACTGTCCACGACATCTCCAATTCTAGAGTTGTCTGCAAACTTATTAACTATACCACCTATGTTCATATTTAAATCATTTGTATAAATGACAAAAATAGTGAACCTAGCACCAATCCTTGTGGCACACCACTGGTCACAGGCCTCTAGTCTGCAAAGCAATCCTCCACCACCACCATCTGTCTTCTACCTTTGAACCAGCTCTGTATCCGAATGGCCATATAGATCACATCCACCACTCCGCCCTCATCAATCTTCTTTGTTACTTCTTCAAAAAACTCAAATCATGTTTGTGAGACATGGTTTCCCACGCACAAAACCATGCTGACTATCTCTAATCAGTCCTTGCCGTTCCAAATACATGTAAATCCTGTCCTTCAGGATTCCCTCCAACAACTTGCCCACCACTGAGGTCAGGCTCACCAGTCTATAGCTCCCTGGCTTTTCCTTACCGCCTTTCTAAAACAGTGGCACCATGTTTGCCAACTTCTAGTCAATCGGCATCTCACCTGTGACTATCGATGATAGAAATATCTCAGAAGAGGCCCACTAATCACATCCCTAGCTTCCCACAGAGTGCGAGGATACACCTGATCAGATCCTGGGGATTTATCCACTTTCATGTGTCAAGTCAAAGATGTTCAATACTGCGTTTTATTTGGTCCATTTCCAATATTAAATTTTGCAGGGTATGTCTCCTGCTGTTTTTTAATAATCTGATTATTTATTCTTCTCACTGTTAGGCTTTACAATTACCCAGCATTGAAATACTGCAGAATCGCTTGCCTTGAAGACTTTTAATTCTGTAAACAGCAAAGATATTTTATTTTCCTCATCTGAATCTTTTAAACTGTGCAATATTCTTGTCCTTCTTTCAAAGCTTTTCATTCTCTTAAATAGTAATATTGTATATTTGAATGTTTTCTGAACTTTTCCTCTGTTCTTACAGCGAAAGTGGAAGTTTCCTGTTTTCTGCAGCTAAAATCGAGGCTTGTTTTTTTAAAAAATGGACAAAATGGACGAGGTACCACCTTTAATGTCTGAATAAATACTCCTTCCCACATCTGTCTGAAATAACACCTTCAGCCTTAATAAAAAAATTTTTTGCCAGAATCATGGCTTAAATTATGGAACTCCTCCACTTAGCATGGCCTATCTGCTTTAGTTTTTAAATTGGTCACCATAATTCTGCTTCATGACTGTTCCAGTACTGTGACCTCAGTATAAACTACTTTTCAATTGTAGCCATACCATTTCATGTTCATTTGCCATGGTGACATGCTCATTGTGTGCAGTAAGTAGTCTTGTTTTAACTCCCAGCCTTCCCAGCCAGTTTTTTTTTAAATGCTATGAATTTAAAATTTCTCCCCCTAGTCCAATATAGATTTTTAACTTTACTTACTGGGCTCCCATATATTTGCTTGCTAGCCAGTTGTCTAACTGGTAATGCTCCTCCAGATTCCAATAGAATCTATCACTGTCAGGTAGGAGGCTGGTTTTTACAGTCTCTCTGGCCCACGCTGCTACTTCTGCACTCCTTTCTGGGTCTGAAGTGAAGGTTTTAACCTGTCTTACTGTTTCTCCATTGTTGATCTTCCACTAGTTCCTGCTGGCTGCTTGTTTGTACAAGCACTTGTTGCTGACGACTGTCTGCATGACTAGCTTTTAAAGTACTAAAAATGCTCTTGGTCTTCCGGAAATTTCTTCGCCAGGGTCTAATGGATTTTCTTTTACTGTTGTCATTAAACAATGATGTCCATCACCATGTAATATATGTTGTAGAAGGATGTTAGCACCATTTGTCTTTCCTTGATTAGGTTGAAGAGCCTACTTGGCTTCCTTCTGCATTTCAAAATTTCTGCGATTCCCTTAAGGAAACAATCCCAGTGAGTTTTAATAAATGGCTCTTTATACTCATTCCTTGATAATAATGAGATGCAAATTACATTAACCAGTTTGACATTTTTTACTGAGATTACTGGGGGACACTGATGACAAACCTGCTCCTTCCAAATCCAAAGCTCCTCCACCCCCCACCACCACCTCCCTGATTACCTGAGACTATGGGACAGCATCAGCTTCCAACATTAACCCTTTCAGAAGTATCACCATTACAACATGACCAAGACACACAAAATAGAAACTTCCCAATTCACATTGGCTGAGATAAGTTGACTTATAAATGAGTACAGCTGTTACTATTGGTCTCAATGTTGCTGGATTGGGGGAGGAAATTGGTTAGGCTGTGTTGTCTCCCCTGAATACATTCGGACATTTAATTAGAACTACCCTGTTTCCATGACTCTTACTTTTATAATTTAGAACATAGAACAATATAGTGCAAGACCAGGCCCTTCAGCCCACTATGTCTGTGCCGACCATGATGCTATTCTAAATTAATCCCATCTGCCTACATATGGTCTCCATCTCTTTATTCCCTGTCTGTTCATATGCCTGTCTAAATGCCTCTTAAACATTACTATCATATCTACTTCTGCCACCTCCCCTGGTAGAGCGTTCCAGGCATTACTATCCTCTGTGCAATAAAGTTTCCTCGAACATCTCCTTTAAACTTTCTCCCTCTCACTATAAACCTATGTCCCGTAGTATTTGACACTTCCACCCTGAGAAAGAGATTTAAATTCTCCACTCCATCCATACCTCTGTAATTTTATATACTTCTAACTGGTTGACCACCCTCCCCTCCCCTGCAAGTGAAAACAATCCACACTTGGCCAACCTCTCCTTATAGCTAATGCTCTCCAATTCAGGAAACATGCTGCTAAACCTCTTCTGCACCCTTCCCAAAGCCCCCACATCCTTTTTATAGTGTGATGATCAGAACTGCACTCAGCACTCCAAATGTGACCTGACCAAAGTCTTATGCAGCTGCCACATGGCTTTTAAATTTTTATACTTAATGCATTGATCATGAAGGTAAGCACACTGTATGCCTTCTTTATCACCTTAACCAAATGTGTTGCCACTTCCAGGGAGCTATGGACTTAGACTTTGACTGTATATCAATGCCCCAAGGGGTAAGGCCCATTACAGTATACTTTTCCCTTGCATTTGACCTACCAAAGTGCATCACCTCACACTAATCCAGATTTCACCACCCAACTCTCCAGTGGATTGATTTCCTGCTGTATTCTGTGATATCCTTCCTCACTAACCTCAACTCACCAATTCTCGTGTCATCAACAACCTTACCAATCCTACCACCTACAATTTCATGCAAATAAGTTGCATATATTACAAACAACATTGGTCCTAGCACTGATCCTTGCAGAACACCACTGGTCACTGATCTTCAGTCAGAAAAACACCCTTTTGCAACTACCCTTTGTCTTCTATAGCCGAGCCAATTTTGTATCCAACTTGCCAACTCACCATGGATTCCACGCAATTTAATTTTCTGGACCAGCCTACTATGAGGGATCTTGTCAAATTCTTTAGTAAAGTCCATTTGGAAAATATCCACTGTCTTGCCCTCATCAATCATCTTCGTCACTTCCTCAGTAAAACTCAATCAAGTTTGTGAGACAAGACTGCCCTTGCACCAAGTTATACTAACTATCCCTATTAGGTCTATTCTTCACTAAATGCAAGTAAATCCTGTCCCTAAGAATCTTCTTCAATAATTTCCCTACCACTGATGTAAAGCACACTGGCCTATACTATACTGGAACATCTCTGTTGCTCTTCCTGAAGAGAGAAACGACACTGGCTGTTCTCCAGTCTTCCAGCATCCCACCTGTGGCTAAAGAGGTATCTGTCCAAGCCACTGTAAATCTCCTTCCTTGCTCCTTCAGTATTCTGGGGACTTAATGCTTTTCATCCACCTAATAAATCATCATTCTTAATATTGACATGCCCTAGAATATCAACATACCCCTTTGGGGGAGATCTTCACGTTAACAAATTGGTACCCATGTTTGCCTTAAAATTAAAATTACAACAATTTAAAAATCTTGGTTGGTTAAAATTTAGAACATTTTGAGGATGTGAAAATTCCGATATAGTGGCAAGTTCTTAATCTATTGCGCCCTGAAGAGTCATATTGAAAGTATTGTTTACAGCAGGTTCAGAAAAAATGATGGTTCCAGCACCTATTTGCATTTAACACACTACATTATATATTGCGTTTGTCACAAAATAATGAGTAGCTTTTGCATGTTCAAGGAATATAGCCCACGGTCAAAGAATAATATAAAATAACAGTGCCATAATGGTTTGAATCATGATTGCTATACTATCCGCATATCAGATCAACAAAAGGCACTGTGGAGTTTAACATGAGAATGTATAGTCTTTACATGACATAATCAGAAATGATTTTCAATGTATTTATAAGTAGAAATATTCTCCATCTGTATTCCTTGGTTTAAATGCTATTTCACTAGCATTTCCAAGGCCATGAAATGCCACGAAGGCTGTGAAATTTGCACAATG
Organism: Chiloscyllium plagiosum; assembly: GCF_004010195.1. Taxonomy (NCBI): domain Eukaryota; kingdom Metazoa; phylum Chordata; class Chondrichthyes; order Orectolobiformes; family Hemiscylliidae; genus Chiloscyllium; species Chiloscyllium plagiosum. Next base: position 56,340,275 of record NC_057713.1, on the reverse strand, counting down.
TCTGAAAATAGGCCCAGTATTACAATGTATAATAAACCTGCATCTATAGCATTTTGACTGCATCAGAAACAAATTTTTATAATAGCTGTGTGAAGCTAATGCTGAGCACACTGCAGTGGCAATACATCTCAGTAAGAGGCCCAAGTTTGTGCAACCATTACCCACCACTCAAAGTTAATCTGAACCTATGGTTCAGTGAAACATGTTTGCCTCTGAATCCAAAAAGCTTGAGTACAAATACCACTTCTGAGCATATAGCCTAGGTTCACACTAATACAGTAGTAATGAGAATGTGCTGCATTGTTGAAAAAGTCATCTTCCAGATACCATTGCATCTTTTAAAAAAGAGGTGCATTTTGGCTGGAGCAGATTTTGGAAATGACTCTAGAAGTGAGCAGAGCAAGAAGACTGAATTATTCAAAAATGGGCCAGCGATTATGCTCCATGCTTCTCTATGGCTGTACTGGACTCAATGCCAGCAAATAATCCTCTATCCACAGTGAACCTTCAGACAAATTGTGTACTGCCATTGGGAGCAAATAGCCATTCCGGAGCATGTCAGGAGTTGAGTTTCAGGAAACTGGATGCAATGCCAAATAAAGTTCAATCATCTTCTAGGTACAGTCAAGGATACTGAATTCATGTGCAAACTCTGTATCACAGCAACTGCACCACCATCCCCAAACACTGCTTAATGCATGTACATTATTCTCTGGCCAACAATTTCTCTGAGTCACAATTCATATCTCACATTCATTGCTCAACTCACCCTTAGTTAGCAATGCTGTGGGCCTCACATTGACATCCCACAGTTTGCACACACTTCCAGCTAATAAGCTAGGTCACCACCATTGGTGTACCCATCCTTCTCTAAGGATGGTATTTTTGCTACAACAGCTGGTAAATTTGAATTAGAAACAGTTTAGTGAGATTGAGATCTCTGATACATTATTCTTCACCAAGGTTTAGGCAAAAGAATATCTGCCTTGGGTGTTCAGGGAGAAATGTCCTCCTGCTGGGAGCACTTTACTTATTTATTTATTCTCTCTCTCTCTCTGTCTTCCAGCTTGTTAATTTTTCCTGTCATATTGTAGATGTAAAGGTACAAGCTACAACACCCATATCCAGGAGAAAGCAATTCATACAAAACCTTTAACATAGGTGCTTTAGCCACTTCCTATTAACTTTAGCAACTCAGGAAACCACTGCAATCACTTTTATAATTGCAACTAAAGCCAGCAGAAACCAACCAGGAATGATGTAGCTGATAGGCCTGTGAGCGGACAGGAGGCGTGTAGCTGCTAAACATAGATTTCATTGTGAAGGATTGATTTGCTGGAGTGTTGATTCAAAATGGCAGTACTGGTGACAAATCATCATTACATAGATTGATGTCAGAATATTCCCACTCTGCATAGTTCTAGCATGCATTCCCCATGTACAGACTAAAGTCTTCACCTATTGATTGTATGGGGCGAGAAGCTGAAGAATGTACATGTGCTGCAGGTGCCACAAGTAATGCAAAGAAAACAGGTGGTTATGGACAAATTTTGCAGCTACAAATGGTCTTGATGTTACAGTCAATAATAATCCTTTTTTTTCCAGATTTCTAATCATATTAACTGGCCTTTTGCATAGCAAAGAATGATTTTTACATGGTTGCATTAAGACAACATCTATAACACTCAAGCTAGGAGACAGAGAGGTCTGCAGATGCTGGAGATCAGATTTAAGAGTGTGTTGCTGGAAAAGCACAGCAGGTCAGACAGCAACCAAAGAGCAGGAAAATCGACATTTCAGGCCAGAGCCCTCTATCCTGATGAAGGGTTCTGGCCCGAAACGTCGATTCTTCTGCTCCTTGGATGTTGCCTGACCTGCTGTGCTTTTCCAGCAACACACTCTCAACATAACAGTCAAGCTGTCAATCAGAGTCTCAATGTATAACTTAGAAAAGCAGAGAAGCAGAATACAGACTAAAAACCATTTATTCTAATGTTCCTACGCAAAGCAATTTTTTTTGGTTAACTTTGGAAAATACTTGGCTTCAAATCATCAATACAGACAGTATTTTTCAGGTCATTTGACACTATTTGTACCTGCTGTACACTATTCTGTAAATTTGCCACTTGCACAGAGAAACGGTATAATTTTTCACTTTCGTTGAGAGATCATGGTGTTGTATTCTATTTTCACTTTTGTTACATCTTATGAAACATTTTATATATATGTAATTCAGGGGTAATTTTTCAAAGTTGCACACTCATCACAATGTTTTATCCAATGTAAGAGCCCTTCTGGATGTCGTATATGCAAACCCACTATTGCCCATTTGTTAGCTTCAATGGACAAGCGTAGGATCAGCTATTGATTTGTCGTAGATGTGTCAAATATACAGTTCGGTTACTTGTAGTTCGATCAGAACTTCCTTCTTGAAAAGGAATTTTTGAACCAAATCCAAAAATATTCAAATTATCTTGTAGACAATGAATTTGTTTCTAAAATTAAAGCAGAAACTGCTGCAAATATTCAGTTTTGGCAGCAGCTGTTGATAGAAACTGAGTTCACATTTCAGGTCATGACCTTTCATCAGAACACTGAGTTCTGACAAAAAGGTTACACACCTGAAATGTTAACTGTTTCTCTCCATTGCTGAGCATTTCCACCTTTTTTTTCTGTTTCAAATTTCCAACGTCCGCAATACTTTGTTTTGGGTTCATGCCCATCCTATTTTCTGATATTTTTTTCTTCAGTAATTTTCTATCATTCTTTCTGGACTGCAGTTTCAGAGATGGGAGGTATGCTCTGACACTCTACCTAGATATAATTCAAGCTTTTGTCTTAAAAGTAGGGATGGACAACCTAAATGATTTTCTGTTACATTCCTCACCCAAGATGCAGTATGGACATGTTTACAGCAGCAGTTACCTTTTAGGTCCTCTTGTAGACAGTGGTAGTGTCCTACCTCTGGAACAAGAGGCTCAGTTTCAAGTTCCACTTGCTCCAGAAGTGTGTAATAACATCTCTGAACACGTTTATTCGGAAAATAGGTTAAAGCAAAAAAAACATGGAAATGGCTACTTACCCTCTGAAACATCAATTATGATTGGTGTTATTACTTCCATTCTGACAGCAGCTAACTAATTAGGAGTGGCACAGTGACTCAGTGGTTAGTCTTGCTCCCTCACAGTTGCGAGGGACCCGGCCTCAGTTCCAACCTTGGGTGACTGTCAGAGTTGGGTTTGCACATTCTCCACGTCTGGGTAGGGTTTTGATCGAGTTTCCTCCCTCAGTCCAAAAATATGCAAGTTAAGTAGATTGGCCATGCTAAATTTACCATACAGTCCAAGTTTGTGCAGACTAGGTGGATTAGACATTGTAAAAGTGGAGTTGCAGGGATAGAGTAGGATGCTGGATCTGGGTAGGATACTCTTCAAAGGGTCATTGCAGACTTGATGTGCCAAATAACCTCTTTCCGCACACAGGCAATCTCTGAATAGGGCAGCTGAACAAAATTAAAGTTCTCCTGGCCTTTACAGTTCAGTGTGTTGTCAGATAAATTTGCTTAGGCACCAGAAGAACAGGGTTTTGTTTCCCTGAATAGCAGTGCCAATAGACAAAATTCAGGCTGGTTTACATACAGCTGACTTTCAAGCTTTTTACACAGTTGTTGGTTACCTGATCCCTAGGCACACACTAACAGTTAATATAATGCAGTCCCTAGAGCCCATTCTGCCTTTCATTTAAGTCATGGCTGAGCTGTACCTCAACTCCATTTGTTCACTCGATTCATACCCCTTGATTTCCTCACTAAATAAAAATCTAGTGATCTTAATCATGATAATTTCAAATTACACAGTCTCCATAATTTGGTTTGGCAGCATACCCGAAATATTCACTACCTTTTATGTGAAAATGTTTAATTCCTAAATTGTCCAACTCTAATTTCAAGATTACCGGCCAAAGAAAATCATTTCTCTATACTTCATCTCACAATATCTTCATGTTAAACATCTTGATTAGATCACACTTTCACTTCTAAACTGAAAGTAATCCAAATTAAATTTACATAACCTGCACTCATAATTTAAGTCTTTAAACTCTTGTAGTTTTATATCATTATAGTGAATCTTTACAGCATTCTTCCCAAGGCTAAATATATCTTTCCTGATGTAGGTATCCAAAATTAAACATGGTACTTCATTTGGGATCTGGAGTCTCACCAAGTCCCTACAATGAAACATCATTTCCAAATTTCCCAGTTCTTAACCCTTTTGAGATTAATGCCACTTCTTCATTAATTGGAATAGTGGCATAAAATCTTTAAATTTATAATTCTCTATTAGAGTCATAGAGATGTACAGGATGGAAACAGACCCTTCAGTCCAACTTGTCCATGCTGACTAGATATCCCAACCCAATCTCGGCCCACCTGCCAGCACCCGGCCCATATCCCTCCAAACACTTCCTATTCATATACCCATAAAGATGTCTTTTAAATGTTGCAATTGTACCAGCCTCCACCTTCCTTTGGCAGCTCATTCCATACATGTACCACCCTCTGAGTGAAAAAGGTTGCCCCTTAGGTCTCTTTTATATCTTTGCCCTCTGACCCTAAACTCATGCCTTCTAGTTCTGGATTTCCCCAACCCAGGGAAAAGCATTCGTCTGTCTATTTTATCCATGCCTCTTGTGATTTTCTAAACCTGTATAAGGTTACCCCTCAGCCTCCGCTGCTCCAGGGAAAACAGCCCCAGCCTATTCAACCTCTCCCTATAGCTCAAATCCTCCAACCCTGGCAACATCCTTGTGAATCTTTTCTGAATCCTTTCAAATTTCACAACATCCTTGCGATAGGAAAGAGACGAGAATTGCACGCAATATTCTAAAAGTGGCCTAACTAATGCCCTGCACAGCTGCAAAATGACCTCTCGACTCCTGTACTCAATACTCTAACCAATAAAGGAAAGCATACCAAATGCCTTTTTCACTATCCTATCTACCGGTGATTCTACTTTCAAGGAGCTATGAACCTGCACTCCAAGGTCTCTTTGTTCTGCAAACTAAGACGTTGTTCAGCTCCCTAGGACCTACCATTAAGCGTATAAGTCATGCTAAGATTTGTTTTCCCAAAATGTACCACCTCACATTTATCTAATTAAACTCCATCTGCCACTCATTAGCCCATTGGCCCATCTGAACAAGATCCCGTTGTAATCTGAGGTAACTTTCTTCACTGTTCAGTACACCTCCAATTCCTTCAAATCATTAACATATGCAGTGAGTAAAGGACCCAGTTCAGATTACTATTGAAATACCATTTACAACATCAAACCTATATACCTACTCTCGGTCTTCTACTGTCAACTATTTAAGAAATAATATAGCAAGTTTACCTTTAATTATGTTCAGTCTTATTTTTGCTCATAATCTCTTCTGCAGAATCACGCCAAACACCTTATGTAACCATACACAGAAATCAGCTATAGACACTTAAATGCTAATGCTTTGAAATACTTTAACCAGTTTTTTCAAATCAGGTTCTTAGTGAGATGTGGACTTCGCTGACCCATCCCTAAATAGTTAAAAAACAAACATGTCCTCTTGACTATAAATGCATACATTTCTCTGTGTCAGAGAAATGCTTTTCTGACACCAAACTCTCCAACGTGATGAAGTTCACAATATCTCCACAATGGCTTTTTGGAATTACTGCAGCTGGGCTGAATCCAAAATGGGAATAGCATTGTACACCCTGTGCAATGTCACCTGTATGCCTCTGTCTAAATCTTTTGTTCTGTATTTCCTTGCTGACTGTGGTCTACCTGTATTGCTCATAAACAAAGCTTTTCTCTCTACTTTGGTACACGTGACAATAAATCAATCAATCAATCAAAAGTGTAGTGCCACAGATGGTTCCTCTGGGTGATAGAGAACAAATGGAACTGGTAAGAGAAGACAGATTAATATAAGATAAATTATCAGATTGATGCAGATTGTCTGATACTAAGCATTCTAGCATATTGTTTAATGCTTAATGGGTGACCAGGGATGTTTGATTTCATTCCTAATGGACATGCTTTAGGGAATTGGTTGAATTTGTCATAAATTTAGCAATCTCACACAGAGAAGCCACAAGTGAGTAAAACCAGAATGACCTGGGTTGGTGCGCATAAAGTTGATGATAAAGGACACTGTGGCAAAAGAAGTCTAGAAACATGCTTTTTACTAAACATATACCAGTGAAAGCTTGAGCTAATAAACAAGTGTTCTTTTACCAACATCTTGTCCCTAAACATTCACTGCAAAAGCATTTAGTTGCAAAGTATTGAAGTATATCAATAAAAAATCAAAGTTCACACCTTTATTCAAGTGGCTCCTGTTGGAGTGAGATATTTAATTGCTAAAAATTTAATAATGTTCGATGATAAATCTAAGCTCTTGCATGGCAACCCCAAATGGAAACAAATTCTAGATACGCCCTCCCTGAAGAAGTGCTGCTCTCTCAGGTCACATATAAAACCAATGTTCCATATTTATTCCCGAAACAAACTGATTATAGAGTCTTAGAGATGTACAGCACTGAAACAGACCTTTCGATCCAACCCATCCATGCCTAACAGATATCCTAAATTAATATACTCCCATTTGGCACCATATCCCTCTAAACCCTTCCTGTTCGTGTTTAATTTGTTTAATATCATCTTGCTGTACGTTTTGGCTGTAAAAGGTGTGGGGTGGTAAGAGGTGTGAAATTCGCTAAATAAATGCAAGACCTTTTTTTTCCCCCTGTGTAGAATTCCAACACTTGATTCTCATCACAATTATGATCAAGGATGTACTAACAGATGGTCGTAGCTTAAAACAGCTAGGACTGTGTGTGAACTGAACAGTACACTCCAAACCAAAATTTCGTCTGAGGGCCGAATGTTTCATTGCAGACTTTACAAAATCAGGTCTCTTGCAGAGTTCAATACCAGCTAACAATAAGCTCTTAACTCTGAATGATGTCGGACTGGGGTGGACAAAGTTAAAAATCACATAACCTGGTGCTGCGTGAATTTTAACTAAGAATAATCGACCTTGGACGATGTTGGGTCTCTATTTCTGTTGGTAAATATTATGCAACTAGAAACCATTAAAGCGTTAATCTGAGCAAGTTTGGTTCCGAAAACATTTTTAGAAATTGAAGAACCAAGCGACAGTGTGTCCGTGTGCAGCCATCAGTTAAATCTCCCGTCATGGGCTCATACTGTTGCATTGTCTCTTGGCTGCTCAGATGCGGAAGAAACAATCAGTGTGCACCGAGCCAGCTTTATGGGATCAGTCAGAATTCAGAAAACATTTGTGACTATTACTCCCCATTCTTCGATGATTTGGTCTTTTCCCATTTATAATGCATGATCCAAACAGGATTTGAAATATGAAGCTGCGAGATACTTAAGGGAGGTGATTCTTAAAAGTATAATCTTAAACCTTGTCTCTGATTGTTGCAAGTGGCCAGTGATCCAGTTTAAAGTACACCCCGCCCCGTGATTCGAAATGGAAAAAGAATGAGCATTAAAAACTGGATGTTAAAGATACGCTCGCTGCTGAATTAACCCCGAAGGCTCGAGTACATTAATGACTTGCACAATGTCACAGCAAGTACGTGAATAAATTGCGGATCCACAATGCGTATACACATATGGTGCCTTCATACAGCGAGAACAGATCCACAAGTTTACATATCTAGAGAATGTTGTCATTACAGCGGGTAGCATTTGGAAATATAGTGTCTAAGCCACGCACAGTCTATCCCCCGTGTGTGTGTGTGTGGAGGGTGCAGACGTATCTATTTCAAGGAAATGTAGACATACCGTGCATACATGTGCAATGTACGCTCACATATGTTAAATTCTCAGAGGTAAGTATATAAGGTGCAGATACACTTATAATGTAACTGATTCAGTATCTGCCGCAGTTACATTTTTATTCATAAATGTGGGCATTGTGCGTCTCGCTGAATATATGCACGGCATACATGTATTATTCAGTGTAATTGAAATAAAAGCCTTTTTTTCTCACGCCCCTCTTCACACTGTAGCGCTCTCCATAAGTCCCTCTTCTCACTGTCTTTTAGTGTTCAGCCTTCTGGGTCACACTTGTGTTGGTGTTCACACGCTTTGATCTGGCACTTCCCATTCTGACTTCCTAGTGTTCACTCTTACAAGTCACAGCTCGGTCGCACTTGCTGCTTCAGCTTTTGCATCTCACTTTTCCCTTGCATTGACCTCCCTGAGAGGGGATTGAGAGTCCCTTTCTCTGGTAACCTGTCCTTATTCTCTGGTCTCTCCTCTGCCCCCTCAGACCGTGGGCACAAGCCCATCTTTTGTTCTCCTTCACCTGTTTTGCTTCGCTGTCTCTCCCTTGTTGTTGATCTTTATCCAGCCACAGCGGGTGTTGATAGTCCGAACCGTGTCTTGTTTGCAGATGACTTTTTCTCTCTGTGTGTTTTGTTTTTAACCCTTTACCCGTCACACTTTAACTTCCAGTGAGTGGTTTGGTCCTTGCGCCCTCTCTTGAGTTTTCCTCTCTCTCTCTCTCCTCCCTCCTGGGTTCAGACTCTAAGAGCTGGTGTTTTAATCCATTCCCTGCCCGACACTCACACCAGCGGCAGCGGCAGCGGGAGCGGGAGCAGCGGCTCCAAATGCCGGGAACACGGCTCAGCGAGACACGGCTGGCCGGCTCTGGGAGAGAGCTGTGTGCCCGGGCTCAGTGACTGTGTGTGTGTGCGGTCCTCCCCAGCACAGGCTCCGGACACTCACTCACTCACTGACCAGTGACTGACTGACTGAGGGGCTGAGTGAGTGAAACCTCCTCCATCCCTCCTTTCCTCTCTCCCTCCCTCCCTCTCTCCTCTTTCTCCCTCCCTCCTTCCTTCCCTCTCTCCTTCCCTCCTTCCCTCCCTCCCTTCCTTCCTCTCAGTGGGATGTCCCTCTCCCTCTCTCTGACCCCCCATATCCAGGAGACGCCAAGTGACCCGCACTCTGCAAGTGGGGGGGGCTCCTCCTCCCCTCCGCCACCCAGGGGACCCTTAAAGACGCGATGAGAAGGTCGCCAGGTTAGAGAGGCTTGGGTTTCTCCCCCGGGATTGAGATGGTGAAGTGGGGGTTGTCTGGGAGGAGGAGAAGGAGGGGGACATGTCCCGGACCATCAGAACCTCTGAGGTTTGAGCAGAGTGAGAGTAGGCGAATCCTGGGCGCTGGAAGGACGCTCGGGGGGTAATTTATAATAATTGCTGTAATTTGTGTGTGTGTGTGTGTGTGTTCCTGATCAAGGAGCTCCAGCATCATGGAGTTATCAGATGTGAGGTGCTCCAGTCCCAGTGATGAGCTGTATACCATTAACAGGACTGGGCTGGCGAGCAGCAGCAGTAACCGACCCAAAAGGCTGCTCTGGCAGAACGCGGTCCGACACATCACCGAGCAGAGGTTCATCCATGAGCAAGGCGGAGGGGCGAGGACCATCTCCTCCTCGGAGAGCTCCTGGAGCCCCGGCAGGAGGAAGCACTCTGCCGGCAAGATGTCCAACAACGGCAGCACCAAGGTCTTCCCGGAGGGCCCCAGCAACGAGCTGGGCTTCCTGCCTCTGGACACCGCCCCCAGCAACTCCGACTTCTTCCTCAACTGGGGCTACATCTACCGCGGGGTCATCTTCCCGACTCTGAGGAACTCCTTCAAGTCCCGGGACCTGGAGCTGCTCTACCAGCGCTACTTCCTGGGCCAGCGGCGCAAGTCGGTGATCGTCGTGAACATCTTGGATATCCTGACCAAGGTGACCGTGCTGATCCTCCACCTCACCCTGTCCCTGATCCCCCTGCACCCGGTCAAAGGCATCCTGCTCGGAGTGTTCGCCGGCATCCAGGTGGTCACCTGTGCCTTGGTGGTGGCCAAGAAGGACACGGCTTCGCAGAGTTACCTGCAGTACACCGGCCTGCTGACCTGGCTGGTCATGGCCAGTCAGATCCTGGACGCCGACTTCGGCTACGGACTTTGTGGGGAGGGCACCGACTACTCGCTCTTTACCCTGTTCGCCACCTACAGCATGCTGCCCCTGCCCCTGACCTGGGCGATCCTGGCTGGCCTCCTGACCTCTGTGCTGCACCTTGTCATTAAAATCCTCACGCACCGGATTGTGTTACCACCAACAAACCAGGTAGTAGCTTCCGACATCTAATAGAGCAAAACCGCCGGGAATCTGAAATTAAAAAAAAAACCCCCAGAGTGCCGCAAACACTCGGCAGGTGGGGGAGTCAGAAACGGTTAACGTTTCTGGGTCGTGACCTCTCCCTTCACAGACACTGCCTAGTCTTTCCAGCGTGCCTCTTAAATCCCGTACACTTTATACATGTGCTGTTTGGGCGTGTTCATGCATTTCTGACACAGGTATTAAAGAGGGCTATTCGCGGATGGTCTGCAGAATGAATGTAGCCAAAAAAAACTCGCTCATCCATCTACACCGATTGTCTGGCATGTTTTGTTTCCCGTCTTTGTAAGAGAGACATTTACCCAGCTGTATCTGTGCAATTGGGGACATGCCATAAAATGGAATACATTCATTTCCCTCCATCTCTCATCTTTCTGCAGTCCTGTTTGCGATGAATATGAATAGACTGAGCTATGAGAGGGTGGCTTTGTTGTCAGGATCCTGTCTATAGTCCATGCTTTACCAGCTCTGATGACTCAAGATGTACCTGCAATTTTGGTGGAGGTGGGGGTGGGCAATGCTTTTGGCATTGGTATGGTGTCAGCTTTCTGTCAATAACCAGGTCACAGAAGGTATGTTAGCATATGATTTTACAGTGAGAGTAACACGACCTTGTCTCAGCGGGATGGGGTGAGAAGCTTATAAATTCCAGTCAGAGTTCATGGGTCAATACTTGGGACCTTCATAGCATTGCCACTTATGAAGCTCCCAATGGTATTTCCTCCTAGACCACCCAAACTCGAGGTCTATCTCTACCAACTCTAGGAATATTATCAAACCCAGTTTAAATCAATAATTATAGTCTTTTTGAGTCTGTGTTGTATTTAAGATACATGTGAAAATACATCTCTCAAAAACTCAATATGTTGGAGATTGGATGAAATCATTATCCCAATGTCAAAGTGGCCATTTCCTATCCCCATCGAGCCTGCGTAAACTGCCTTGAAACATGTCTAAACATGTGTTTACTTTTCTTGACAACAATATTCCCCCAAATGAATGGTTAGATCAACTAACTCCCAGTTAGTTGAAAGTGTAAAAAAAATCAAGATTGGCCACTTTTCTTGCCACCTAATTCTATCAATCACTTTGCATTGTACGAAACTGCACCTCACCTTTAGTGAAGAATGTAGAGATTGGACAAATGTGTTCCCACAACATTTTTCAAAAAAATGGCCATGATTAGTAATTGCAACACAAATTAAATTAGCAGAGACCTGATATAATCGGTTAAGTAAGAAATGAGTGTTCTGTATCCATCAGTACCTGTCACAGGGTCTTACACTGGAGGTAATAACCTGTCTTTTCTCTTTACAGATGCCGAATGACTTGCTATTTATCTCCAGCATATATTTCATATATTTCAATAATGAGAATCAATATTCACTTGACTACAAATAAAACAGAGTGGTAGTGTTGACCAGGCTTGTGATCTTGTGTTTATGCTATTATTTTGAGGGGGCAAAGAAAACAGAACAATTTCTAATGGATGAAATGAAGTGTCTTGGTTTTTGCCATTTCAGGTGATAGCCCAGGCAGTGTTGTTTATGTGCATGAACACGGCTGGGATATTTATCAGCTACCTCTCAGACCGAGCTCAGCGTCAGGCTTTCCTGGAAACAAGGCGTTGTATAGAGGCCAGACTGCGGCTAGAGTCAGAGAATCAAAGACAGGTAAGAATATACTGTCAGATCCAGGCGAAACTGGCTTGGCTTCTCATAGGTATAAATGCCTAATCTAATCATATTCTAATGTCCTACAAATATATTTCAAAAGTTTGCAATGGAAACAAACACCAAAGCAAATATAATTTGCAACATACCAACAAGATACTATTTAATTTATATTTTATGCCTTAGTAATGTCAATGAACAAGGTTTTAACTTAAATTGTGCTACGGTCTTAAATTATGCTACGAGTTCTTATCAAAGCCCCAATGAAGAATCATTCCAAATGTATTTGCAAATAGATCCCATTTATAGATGTATTAATTGATCAGCAGAGAGTAAACCAGTGTAATAATGAAAGCTGCCTCAATTTTCTATTCAGTATATGTGCACTTTGAGAATCTTACAGATTTAGTAACTTAAGTTGTTATGACCTAATATGACTTCTTGGGCTGTGGACAGTATTTGAATAACTTGTGTGACCTGACCAAAGTTTTGTCTAGTGTCACATTTGTCAGCAGTAAATCCAATGATGCAACTTACTATTGTTATACAATATTTTGACCATTTGCTGATATTTCTGAAATTAAACAACATGCAATAAAAAGAGGACCTACTGAACAGGCTGCCTATAAAGACTAAATTTAACTTTGTTTCAGAATTTCTACATTGAAGATGTGTTCTGAAGTTAGCACTTAATTGCATTGTAAGAATACACTTACCTAAATTCAATATTAGTGATTATTCAGCATGAATTTAATGGGATAATGGCCTCTTTCTGTGCTTAGTTACTTTAATCATTTGAGTGAGTTCATGTGTTTCACCATGCACTTGGGTAAACCTTGCATCTTAACCAAATATGTAATCACTTTTTGGCTTACATTTTATCAAACCAATACATACATGATGCTTAAAATATCAACTAAGTCTTTCATTTGACCATTTGGAAATCTAATCACTTTGAAGATAAATTTTCTGCTCTTAATTTGGAGTTGAACAGATCAAATTCCTGAATATTTGGGTGCTGGTTATATCATGAATAGGAAAATCAGCCATTGTCTACTATTATTAGAGTTTACATGGCTATTTCTTCAATAGTATATTGTTGTTTATATTATTGACTTCGCACATAAGGCTTGTGAAGTAGTTCGATTAAATGTAACAACATCTATTGAGTAAATACAGTATGCCAGTGATAACATGGTGCTTAAATAACAGAACCCTTCACGGTGTAAAAGAATGTGAGAAATCTGCTTTTAAAATGATACTGGAGCTTAATGCAGTATGGTTATGTTGATAAGGCAAATGTAATTGTTTATTTTTTAAAGTTGAAGCAGTTATTCAAAACATTTTCAGACCAAAATGATTGATGTATTGATGGAATATAAACTTTCTGCCATTCTGTTAGTGGCATTTTGAGATGCTGCGGCATCCAAAACAGTATGAGTGAAAGCATCCTGTGTGGTGGTAATGCAATGGAAGCAAAAGTTAGTGCAGATGTTATTTTGCTATTGTAATGTTAAAGCTATTTTCCTAATTCTATGTGTCCATTTGTTAGATTTTACTTCCTTTTTCAGGAGAAAATATGCATGTGGGTGTGTGATCACTTATACAGTTAGTTATTCTGTGGGCTGCAGAGAGCCTTCCCTGTCCAAGGAATAATAATCAAGCTGCCTTTTCTCAAACTATATTTGCAGTCACTTTTATGTAGCCTTATCCTATAACAAACTGAAAGAGTTTATAGACAGACTGCTCCGGGGCTTCTGCTGGTTGAAGCTGATAAAAGATGTGTGTACAGACCTCAGATATGAAATGTACTTCAGTCCGTGCAGGAGCCTACCGAGTGTACATTTGTGATTGAAACATCTCCTAAAATCTGACCACAGAGCGTGACACATGCCGCAAAAATTCAAAGAGAGAATTGTTTTGTTTTATGGAGATGAGATTCTAAATTTATTTTGTTATGTTTTAATCATTTTTTAAATTTAGATATTACAAACCAGAGATTTTGATCACATAATCTTCATCTTGATTCAAAGCCAAGATTCAAAGACAGTGGGATAGATTAGAACATTGAAGGGATAAATTCCTGTGGGACAGTATATTAAAATGCACCTTAGTGAATGTGCTTCCTATTTAGTGCTTCATCTAATTATCATTTACATTGAAGCTTCTGGAAATGCAACTCCACCAGTGCGCAAAATGGTTGAAATGCTTCAATTGCGCATCTTGCATAATCATTGATAACAACATAATACCGCAGTCTTTTGAAGCTTTGTGTCCTCCACTTCAAATATTATCTAATAACAATTTTTATTCAAACTGATGAAGAAAATATTGCTTAGTCTGTGAAGTTTTGGGGGGATGAATGTTGAAGCATGTCTCTCAAATTGTGATATTTCCTTTTGATTTATTATTTGTTCATGGGATGTGGATTTGTTAGCTAGGCCAGCATTTGTGGCCCAACACTGACTGCCCTTGAATGATCGACTTCCTAGCCAATTTCAGAGGACAGTTAAGAGTCAACCTACTTTTTGTTGGTCTGGACTCACATGTAAACCTGACCAGTAAGGATGACAGACTTCCTTCCATAAAGGACATTAGTGAACCTGATAGATATTTACAAAATCAGTAATGGTTACGTGTTGCCATTAGGCCAGCTTTTAATTTGAGATTTTTATTGAATTCAAATTTCACCATCTGCTATGGTAATTCAAATGCATGACCCTAGAACATTAAGTTTGAACTCTAGATTGCTGATCTTCTAACATTACCACAATTCCACTGCTCTCCGGACTACTGAGGAATGTTGGTGTGCTAATATTAATTCACAGCTAAGATTTGCAAATAGGAGACTCTTTTAAACTAACAGTAATTTGTGAAGGTCACATAAGTGTGTTTATTAATAATTGATGGCCAAAGAAACAAATTACCAATAGCTGAGGTATCCTTCCCTCCAATCACAACTGACGTAGATGCATCAGTACGAAGGTTAATAGTGCATGTTGCACAATTTATTTTGTCTTCGATTAAAATCTCAGCGATAGGTAAGATTAAAAAATCTACATTTTTATTAGCAATGCACCTAGCTTTGCTTCTCATTTCATCTATAATAGAACAAGAATTATTTAGCTGAGGCAATCAATACTGTCCTCACTTTGAAATGCAAATTCCCGTGCATGTTGATGTATTAAGAATATTGCTAATGGGGGTCTAAATTTCAGTGGCGACTTCATTCCTTTTGTTACATTATTAAATAACCTTTTCATTTTGGTATTTTAAAAGTTCCACATCTATTTCTTATCTCTTCATTCAGTGCTCATTTATTTAGATAGCTAAGATTTTACATTAAATCTGTTTTTACCTTTTCATCAGAATGTTAAAATAATGATGCCAATAAGCAATAGTAGTTTAGTTCATATGCCAAAATCTTCATCAGTGATAAAATTTACAAATGTCAATGACAATGCTGATTTCACATTGAAAGAATCAACTGTAAATTACATTACTTACATATAATCCGCGATAAAGATATACAGAATAGTGATTCAGGTGGCTAAAATTTGCAGGAAGCATTCTGACCTGATTTATTCAGAATGCTCACAGTAATTATTTGAAAAGCTAAGTAACATAAGGGTCAACTTTGCCACAGGTTTAACAGCTCTACAAGCTCTAGAATGGACTTCATTACTTTGCTTTTCATACAGTGAGGGTAATTTCAGCTTTAGGAATTAATACATTACAGGCGCTGCTGATGGAGCCAAACGCAAAATATGTCAGTTGTAGGAAATCTGAAATAAATACAGAAAATGTTGGAAATAGCAAGTGAGACAGCATCCATAGAGAGAGAAAAACAGAGTTAATGGGCTGGATATTCTGCCTTACTTTGGGACCCTGATATCAGAGGCATGTGGGGATCTTAAGCCCACCCATCATGTTACTACGAGTGTCAGTGCAGCCTTCTGGGAGTAGCTTTGTAAATGATTGCTTTCACATTTACCGTCCTACTAAGGAGAACAGTTGGCTCCTGAGGCTGTAGTTTGGTAGCCCCAACAAGAGAGACAGGCAAACAGACAGCACAGTGGCACCCTCAGTTGCCCGTACCAAAGTAATCAAATAAGAGACCCAAAGCTGATAGATACGTTGGGGGCAAGGGGAAACCTCTCCACAGTAGTATTGACAGAAAGTGCGATGGCCTTCATCCCCACTACCTTGTTATTGGGGCAGGATTTCAACAATGGGGGGTCAGCCTAGTGTTGGGAAAATATAGGTAACAGCAGAAAATGGCACCAAACTGGGGCCAGAATTGGGTTAATTGGTTTTCTGCCTTCATGTAGGGGTCAGCTACCTCTATTCCTTGTTCAATGCTGGAAAATTTCATGGTGTCAGGAATGCCACTACCTTTTTACACCATCATTCAAAGTTACATATAGAGTTTGTGTCCAAGCCTTCCTATAAAAAGAGAAAACATAAAACCCTCTGTCAACGAAACATAGAAAATAGGACCATAAGAAATGGAGAAAACAAGAGCAGGGGTAGACCCTTTGACCCATTGAGCCTAAACTGTCATTCAGTACGACCATGGCTGATGCTTTATCATAACACCATACTTCTATTCTCTCCCTGTACTCCTGGATGGTCTTTAGCATGTGGAAATGTGTCTATTTTTAAATTATATTCAATAAGATCATCCCCACAGCCTTTTGCATTGGAGAATTCCAAGTGAAGAAATTTCTCCTTATTTCAATCCTGAATGTACTGCCCAGTATCCTGAGACCCCTACTAGACAGAGTAAACTTATCCCCACACCTTGTCTGTCCAGCCCTGTCAGATGTTTATCAATATCAATGAGATCCCCTCTTAATTCTTCTAAACTTCAGTCAAGACAAGCTCAGTCGACCCAATCCTTCAAACAGCAAACCTGCCATCCCGTGAGTCAGTCTGACGATTCCTAATCTGTCACTATTTAAATAATATTTAACTACTGTTTTTCCTACTCAGGTGACAATTTCACATTTATCCACATTAAACTGCACCTGCCATGTATTTGCCCATTACTCAATTTGTCAATTTTTTTCACTCAGGAGATGTGTGGGCTTTGCTGCTCGGGCCAGCAGCCACTCTATAATTGCCGTGGAGAAAGTGGTTGTGAGCTTTTTCTTGAACTGCTGCTATCCATTTGGCCTAGGTACACCTATAATGCTGTTGGGGAGGGAGTTCCAGGATTGTGAACTAATGACACTGAAGGAACAACAACATATTTCCAAGTCAGGATGGCTAGTTCCTTGGAGAGAAGGTTTAAGGAAGTGATGTTCCCATATATCTCCTGCCTTTCTCTTTCTAGATGGTGGTGGTCATGGTTTTGGAGGATGTTGTCTAAGAGCTTTGGTGAATTTCTGCAGTGTATCTTGTAGCTGGTATACACTGCTGCTGCTGCTGAGCATTGGTGATGGAAGGACTGAATGTTTGTAGATGTTCTTCCAGTCAAGCATTGCTTTCTCCTGGATGGAGTCAAACTTCTTGAGTGTCTGCATCGCCTACAAGCCTGTTTGTGTTGTCCACACCACTCACAACCTCTCTGTTGTGTCACCAGCAAATTTGGAAGTATTGCATATGATTCCCTTACCCAAGTTGTTGATGTATGTTGCTAATATTGGGGCCTAGGCACTGATCCCTGCAGTAGTCCATTAGTCCCCAACTTCTACTCTGAAAAAGGTCTATTTGTTGCTACTCTCTATTTCCTATCAACTAATCAATTCCCAACCCATACCAAACATTACCCCAATCCCATTTACTTTAGTTTTGCACTTTTCTTTAATGTGGGACATCAATAAAAGCTTTCTGAAAATCCAATTACTCCATATCTAGTAGTTGTCCATTATCTAGCCTACTAGTTACATTCTCAAAAAACTCCAATCAATTTGTGAAACATGATTTCCCATTTATAAATCCAAGTTGTCCTTTTGATATTTTCTAAGTGGCCTGTTAACACATCCTGTATAATAGACTCTAGAATGTTCCTCCTGCTGGTGTTAGACTAACCAGTCCATGATGCCCTATTTTCTTGCTCCTTTTAAAAATAGTGGGATTACATTTGCCATCTTCCAATTACCAGGGCTGTTCCAGGACTGACAGAATTTTGGAAGGTGACACCCAACACATCCACTATTTCCATGGCAACCTCTTTTAGTATCCTGAGCTGTAGATGATCAAACCTAAAGGATTTATCATCTTTTCAATCCTATTGATTTTTTTCAATTAATATTAATTTTTTTTCAATTCCTCTTCCTCATAAGACCCCAATTCCTGATTACATCTGAGAAAGTAGGCACCTCCATGAAGTCAGCACAAAAGCAGTTGTTTAATTACTTTACAACTTACTTGTTCTCCATTATCAATTCTCTCATATAAGACCATTAAGGAGCCTACATTTGTCTACACTGACCTTTCACTGTTGCATGTTTATAGAAGCTTTTACTGTCTGTTTTTATGTTTCTTTCAAGTTTAGACTCATACTTTATTTTTTCCCCCAACTTTTAATATCTCCTTTGCTGAATTCTAAACTGCTGTCAATTCTCAGACTTGCAACTTTTTCTGGTTGTTTTATATGACCCCTCTTTAGATCCAGTAGTGACCTTAATTTCTTTTGTTTGCCATTTGGGCCACACTCCTTCATTGTTGTGTTTTGCACTATAAAGGAATATACAACTGTTGCCATACATGTACTCATCCTTGAAATATTAGCCATTGCCTATCCACCATAAAGCTTCTTAATGACATTACCTAATAACCATAGCCAACTCACCTGTCATATCTTTGTTGTTTCCTTTGTTTCGATTTCAGACCCTAGTTTCAGATTGGATGACTTCACTTTTTATCCTAGTGAAGAATTTTATCAAGTTATGGACGTTCGTTTCTAACGGACCCGCACTACAAGATTATTAATTAACTCTAATTCATTGCACAAAGCCAAATCTAGGATAGCTAGTTCCCATATTGGTCTGAAAAAAAATCTTATTCCAGGAATTCATTTGCGTATTGCTAATGTGTTTTTCTCAGTCTATATACAGATTAAAGTCACTCGTGATTATTGTAGTGAGCTCATAAGATGTTGCTCTAATTTCATGTGTGATGCTATGTCCTACTGTACCACTACTGTTTGGAGGTCAATAGAAACTCCCACTCATACTTTCCACTCCGTGTTACTTCTTAGTTCCACCTAGACTGTTCCCACATCTAGATTTTCTCACTGTTGCACTGGTTTTATCCTTTACTAAAAATGTTACCCTACCTGTTTACTCCCTTTTATCTGTCCTTCCTAAAGATCGAATACTTTGGATTTCCAGTTCACAGCCTTGGTCACCTTACAGCCATGTCTCTGTAATCATATCATATCTTATCTGTTTATGACTGTTTTGTGCTGCTAATTTACTGGGCAGCACAGTGGCTCAGTGGTTAGCACTGCTGCTTCACGGGACTTGGGTTCAATTCCAGCTATGGGTGACTGCCTGTGTGGAGGTTGCATATTCTCCCGGTGTCTGTGTGGGTTTTTTCCCACAGTCCAAAGAAATGCAGACTAGGTAAATTGTCCATAGTATTCATGGATGTGTAGGTAGGTAGATGCATTAGTCAGGGGCAAACCTAGGGTAGGGGAATGGGTCTAGTGGGTTACTCTTCAGAGGGTCGATGTGGTCTTGTTGGGCCGAAAAGCCTGTTTCTATGCTGTAGGGTTTCTAATTTTCCTTATTGTGAATGCTTTGCGCAATCAAATAGAGTATCTTTTAAATATTTTTACACATTTTGTGTTGCTCAGTTTACTACTAGCTCTTGTTTCCTCTGCCTTGTTCTTTCACTTTCTTATTTCTTTCATTTCTTTCTTTCTTGCCCCCTCTTGAGTCTCATCCTTTTTGTCACTTAGAGTCATAATGTCATAGAAATGTACAGCTCAGAAACTGACCTCTCATCCCATTTGCCAACACTTGGCACATACACCCATCCAGATGCCTGTTAAGTGTTGCAATTGTACCAGCCGCCACCACTTCCTCTGGCAACTCATTCCATTCACACACTACCCTCTGTGTGCATAAGTTGCCCCTTAGGTCCCTTTTAAATCTTTCCCCTCTCACCTTAAACCTGTACACTCTAATTTTGGACTTCCTCACCCCTTGACTATTTACCCTATCCATGTTCCACATGATTTTATAAACTTCTGTAAGGTCACGCCTCAGCCTCCGACACTCCCAGGGAAAAATAGCCCCAGCCTATTCACTCGCTCCCTTTAGCTCAAACCTTCCAACCCCGGCATATTAAATTCTTCTGCATCATACTGGTGAATGCCCCTGAGTGGATATTGGATTCTGCTGGTGTGACATCAATCCAGCTTGTACAGATCCAATCTCCCCCAGAATAGTTCCCAAAGCTCAGGAATAGAAATTGTTCCCTGCAATACCGCCTTTCCTGCCACACGCTTGTCGAGTTTTTACTTCTATTTTTCATCTCCATTGTATATGGCACTAGGAGAAATCCTGAGATTCCAACCTTTAAGGTTCTTTTTTTTACTTGTAGCTCCCTATGTTCTGATTACTTCACAATGTTCAATCTAATTCAGAATTATAAGGGCATCACTGATCTGTCTACAAGAGTATATGGAGTCAAAGGAAAGCAGAATTTATATCAGTGCATGAAAGTAAACAGAGAAGGTAGTCAGAATTGAGAAGGCTGGAGAAGGATAGGTGAGGGGGATGGTATTAATTACAATTCTTCCAAATATAAAGAATCCTCTGAATATATTACCTATAATTGCTAATGATATCCATGTGTGCGTATTTTCTTTACATAATTAAGGAGAGGCTGGTTCTTTCAGTTTTACCACGGTTTGTTGTATTGGAGATGATTAATGACATGTCGAGTGTGGATGGTGAACAATTACAGCCCCAGTTTCATAAAATCTACATACATCGCTATGAAAATGTGAGGTAAGAAGTCTATTTGCTGTTACCATTTCTGTTCAATTTAAGAAATACCTTGGCTGAAGAAGTCAAATCTTTCACCTAGGATTATAACCAACACTTCCAGTTTATCTTCCATTTTAAATGTCCCAGCATGTTAATTACAAAGTTAAAAGGCCTGGAAAATAATCAGACTCTTAATATCTGTCTGTCATGTTCATCAGGTTTGCCTGACTTGCATGGTTCTTTTAGATTTGCTTAAACAGTTATTGAAGTCGGCCTGTCATGAGCAGTAGAAGTGGTTGTCCTTTGTCCCCAACATTTTAATTATGCAATGTATGATAAAAATCACATAGCCAATTCCCTGCTTTCCCAGCTACATGTTCACAGCAGTAGAGATAGAAAAAGAAATAAATTTTGAAATGGGTAAACATTTTGAAAGGGACCTTCCATAAAGCTGATGGGTACCCGATAGTATAAAAATGCAAATAGAATAATTTAAACTGACTCAAGTCTTGAAATGTAGCTGCCTTATTGACCAAAGAATGAAAAAATTAATACAATATTTTCCATGTTTTATTTAGCATTCTCTTTGCAGACGTGAAAGGTTTTACCAACCTCTCTACAACCCTGTCTGCACAGGAACTGGTGAGGATGCTGAATGAACTGTTCGCAAGATTTGATCGACTTGCACATGTAAGTTAAATCAAGCATAAGTGCAGTGGATGGTCTTTACAACTGCATATGATTTGTAAATTATGGTACTACACCAAGCCCAAAAGTCATCTTGGAGTTAAGCCAGTCATTTTACCTTGCCAGATACAATAATCAGAATTTAGTTTGTTTCTTCTATAATTGTAATTCAAAATTACATTTTTTATGGCTTTTTGTCTTTAATTTTTTCTGATTAACGATTTAAAATGATAGACTGCTGTGAAATTCCCAAGAATTGTGCTGCATTGTAAATTCACTCCACATGTTTATCTGCCTCCATTGCTTTAGCATGATCCACAATTCAATGTGATAGTTTAATATTACAATAACAGAGATATGATTCCTGCTGCCTCACAGGCAACACTTCATGTCAGTTTTGGTTGGAGCTCTACCTTCCAGTGTTCAAGTATATTTCCACACTGTTTTTCATGTATAAAAGGAAAACTAAGAAATGCCAAAAACCTGAAATGAAAAAATATTAAATGCTGAAAATATACAATAGGTCATCTACAGCGAAAAGGAGAATACAGACAAATATCCTGAATATAATGTCTATGGAAACTATGTTAATGTCTATTTCCAGCATTTTATTCTTTTCCTTTTTTTCAATGTGCACTTTTAATGTTTTTATAACTTCTCTCATATTAATATTTGTGCAAGAATTATAGTATGGATCCCAAAGATTAACAAGATGCAATGGATGTTTTTTTTGTTAAGGACAAAATCTGTGCATCAGTAACTAACATCATCAAGTATATTTTAGGATATTTATAAATGAATATCAAGTACCCTTGGTGAAGTAACGGCACTTTCAAGCCACACTGTAAGGCCTAAGTGTGTAATTCAAGCTGATACATAAATGCAATACACGTGAAACTCTGTATTTTCAGAGGTGCTGTTTTTCAGGAGACATTAAATCCATTGCCTGTATCCTAACCCACACCAAGTTCCGTTCACCCATCGACTGTAAGTAGCATGGATCTTGCAGCTGCTTCTGAAATTGCAAGCTTACTTCTAGATTTCTTACAGCTATTTTTACATTTCAGTTGTATAAGATTTTTTTAAAATTTTGATTCATGTTTGGTTCTTTTAAAGGATATTTAGATAAGTACATGAATAAGAAATATTTGGAGGGATATGGGCCAAGTGCAGGGATGTGGAACTAGCGTAGTTGGGATTATGGTCAATATGGACCGAAGGTCTGTTTCTTTTCTGTTTGACTGTACGACTAGGATTCTATGATCTTTGTTCAGTCTAACATAAATTGGCATTCTGTCCAAAAGTGTGATAAATTTTAAATTCTCACCTTTCTGTTCAAATTCCTTAATGAGCTTGGCCCAACTTGTCTCTGTCACCTTTCCCAGACCTTCAACATTCCAAAATCTTTATGCTTCTTCAATTATGGCATTTTGTGCATCCTTGAGTTACTTTGCATAGTCATTGAGTGCTATGCTTTCGGTTGCCTGTATCTATGATTTTCCCAAAATGCTTTTCCAATCCTCTCTCTTCCTGTAAAATGGTCTACGTTTGTGACCAACCTGTTGTAATATCTCTGTCTGCAGTTCAGTATCGTTTATGCTTGATCACATTCCGATTAAGTGCCTAGCGATGCTTTTCTTCAATAACGGTGCTATATAAATGTAAATCGCTGTTATTGTGTTTTAGGCTTTGATATTTGAGTTGATGAAGTATGTGCCTCTTAAGGTTCTGTGATCTGCCACTTTCATATTGATGCTAAATGGTTTCAAATGCTTATTGATGTTAAAATAATAGGGTAACCCAGTAAGATCAAACCTATTCCAGAAGGCACTAAAATGACGTGGGGCAAGACTCCCTTAGGGAATCATGTGATATGAAACTGCATTCATAAAAGTGCCCAGATAATCCATTCGGCATCCTGGAATTTTTTTTAAACCAACTGTGGAATCTTTTAATTGGTAGGAGAAAGTAAATGCTTTTTTTTGCCTGCATTCTCCAGGACAGAGCTTTACACCTGCAATATTAAGCATTTGTGTGTGCAATGTTACATATGGGCATACAAATTTTGAGCAGACATGGCTTATTCATCTATTTGATCCTGCTTCACCTTTCACTGAGATCTTAGCTGATCTGGCTGATCATGACTTATCTGAGTGTAGCCTCAAATCCACAATCTGCCACTTCAGCCCCTTGCTAACAAGTTATTTAATGTTGGGTAGAATGGAATGTACAACCCACATTCCAATACAATATAACTCTTGCAACTTGTTCTTTAATTAATTCATGGAGAGTTTGGTTACATTGTGCATTTTGACTTCCAGAAGCTATTTCACAGAGTAGCACATAATAGACTCAATAGGAGCAATTAATCTGTGGGTTGAAGGCCATGTGGAAATGAGATCAGCAAGTGGACAGAAAATAGAATAGTGGTGAACACTTCTTTTTCAGAAAGGAGAAACATTATATATAAGTACCTTGGGTATACAGAACATAATATAATTAGGTGACCAATTTTGACTGGCTCAGACTTAATGGACCGAAGGAGCCTTTTACTGTGCAGTAGACCTCTATGACTCCATAGTTTCAAACCTTGCAGATGCCACAAAATTCAAAACTCAGATAAACTGTGAGGAAGATAGTGGTAAACTTCAAAAGGACAGAAGCAGACTGACAAAATGGATAGGCACATGGCAGATTAGATCTAATGTAGAGAAATATGGAGTGATTTATTTTGGCAGGAAGGTTGAGGAATGGCAAAAATAAAATAAATGATAGTTTTAATGGGAATTGAATAGTGGAACCAGGGTTTGTATTTACATAAATCTTTGTAGGAGCAAGGTTGTTTTAAAGATGGATTGGATTCGTGCCTTTGTACAACAAGGAAAAGAGTACAGAAGTAAGAAAATAAAAACTTTTATGAAATAGTAGTAAGATATCAGCTAGATTCTTATAGCCAATTTTATGCACCATAATTTAGGAGGATGTTACCGCTTTAGAGAAGGCCAATCAAACAATCCAGTCAAAAACTAAGGCATGCCGAGTGATGAAAGCTAATGGTAGACAGAAAACTGGGAATTTTTTAGGAACCAGCAGCAAACCACTAACCAGCTAATAAGGAAGGAGAAGATGAATTATGAAAGTTCATAGATAATAAATGTACAAAACATATAACAAGAGTCATAGAGATGTACAGCGCAGAAACAGACCCTTCAGTCCAACTCATTCATGCTGACCAGATATCCTAAATTAATCTAATCCCATTTTCCAGGACTTGGTCCATATCCCTCTAAGCCCTTACTATTCTTATACCCATCCAGGTGCCTTTTAAATGTTGCAATTGTACCAGCCTCCACCGCTTAATCTGTCAGCTCATTCCATACACGCACCACCCTCTGGGTGAAAAGTTGTTCCATAGATCTTTTTTTAAATTCTTCCCCTCTCACCCTAAACCTATGCCCTCTAGTTCTGGACTCCCCCACCCAGGGGAAAAGACCTAATCTGTTTACCCTCTCCATGCCCCTCATGATTTTTAAGCCTCTATGAGGTCACCCCTCAGACTTTGATGCTCCAGGGAAAACACCCCCAGCCTATTCAGCCTCTCCCTGTAGCTCAAATTCTCCAACCCTGGCAACATCCTTGTAAATCTTTTCTGAACCCTTTCAAGTTTCACAACCTCCTTCCTGTGGGAGGGAAACCAGAACTGTGCACAATATTCCAAAAGTGGCCTAACTACTGTCCTGTACAGCTGCAATATAACCTCCCAACTCCTATAGTCAATGCTCTGTCCAATAAAGAAGAGCATACCAAATGCCTTCTTCACTAACCTATCTCCCTGTGACTCCACTTTCAAGAAACTATGGACTTGCACTCTTTGTGAAGCAACACTCCCTAGGACCTTACCATTAAGTATATAAATCCTGCCTTTCCAATATAATTTGCCATTCCAAAATACAGCACCTCACATTTATCTAAATTAAACTCTGTCTGCCACTCCTTGGCTCATTGACCCATCTGATCAAGATCTCGTTGTACTCTGAGGTAACCTTCTTTGCTGTCCACTACATCACCAATTTTGGTGTCATCTGCAAATTTACTAACTATACCTCCTGTGTTCGCATCCAAATCATTTATATAAGTGATATAAATGAACCTTGCACCAATCCTTGTGGCACACCATTGGTCACAGGCCTCCAGTCTGAAAAATAACCCTCCAACACCACTCTCTGTCTTCTACCTTTGTGCCAGTCTGTATCCAAATGGCTAGTTCTCTGTGTATTCCATGTGATCTAACCTTGCTAACCAGTCTCCCATTATTGCTTCTTTCGGTACAAAAAATTGTAGAGAGCTGAAGTAAGTGTGGAATCGTTGAATAATAGGGAACACGGAAATAGCAGATAATTTAAACCAATACTTTGCATCAGTCTTCATGGTGGAGAACACAATAAACATCCTAAAGATGACAGATGAGCAAAGTGCTAATAGGAGGAAAGATCTTACAACAGTCTCTATCACAAGGGATAAAGTATTGACAAACTAATGGGACTGAAGCAGACACATAATCTGTTTTATAGGAAGAAATACCAGGATATTGAGAAAAGCTTAATGCAATCAAACAGAGTCAGCATGATTTTGTGGAAGGGAAATCATGTTTGACAAATTTGCTAGAGTTCTTTAAGGATATAATGAGCAGAGTTGATAAAGGGGAACAGATAGATATAGTGTATTTGGGTTTCCAGGAGACCAAGGTGCCTCATAAAAGATTATTGCACAAGGTAGGAGCACAAAGAATATTCGGGATAAAGTGGAATGAAATTTGATTAACACCACAAAAGACAGAGGGTCAGGATTCATTGTTTTTTTTATGCGGAGCAGCATTTCCTCAAGGCTACGCATGGGCACAGCTATTCTAATGTTCAGCACATCATGGCAATGCGGAAGTCCTGTCACACATGGACCTCAGCAGTCTGTGCAAACGAAGGACGAATTAGAGGGAACCATGATGGGGACACTAGAGAAACTGAAGTTGTTCACTTTGGAGCAGAGAAGGATAAAAGGAGGTGAGATAAAGGTGTTGAGAGGGTTTTGAAAGAATAAATAAGGAGAAATAGTTTTCAAGCACAGGTCACTAATCAAAGGCCAACCAACTCTTTCATAAGGATTTATTTCTTGGCTTTTTGTGTTTTTTATTCAAAAATATGGTTCACATTGTTTCCATATTTCTACTTACCAAATTTATGATTTTTAAATCATTTCAAAGTTGTTTAAACTTAAGAATGACAGCACAGCAGGGTCAGTGGCAACTATCTAGAATCACCATTGACAAATTCAGAGAGATATTTGCTTTATGCAGAGATGAATAGCAAGTATGTTAAATGTAGGTAAATATAAAGTGACATGATCTGTCAAAAGTGGGATATGGGTTATACACACAGTAGGAACAAGGTGGAGGGATTTTAATGCCACAGGGCATTGCTGAATCTTGGTGAGCAATCTCAGCAAGGGTGGCACAGTGGCACAGTGGCTCAGTGGTTAGCACTACAGCCTCACAGTACCAGGGACCGGGGTTCAATTCCAGCCTTGGGTGACTGTGTGGCGTTTGCACATTCTCCCTGTGTCTGTGTAGGTTTGCTCCAGTTTCCTCCCACAGTCCAAAGATGTGCAGGTTTGGTGAATTGGCCATGCTAAATTGCCCATGGTGTTAGGTGCATTAGTCAGAGGGGGGTGGGTTACTCTTCGGAGGGTCAGTGTGGACTTGTTGGGCTGAAGAACCTATTTCCGTACAGAGGGGATCTAATCAACTTTATTCTCTCAGGTTGCAAAGAAAATATTCTGGATTAGTGGTGCTGGAAGAGCACAGCAGTTCAGGCAGCATCCAAGGAGCTTCAAAATCGACGTTTCGGGCAAAAGCCCTTCATCAGGAATAAAGGCAGTGAGCCTGAAGCGTGGAGAGATAAGCTAGAGGAGGGTAGGGGTGGGGAGAAAGTAGAGCTTCAGGGCAGAGGAAATGACCTGAGAGTTGCAGTGGGAGAGGGACTCCCTGAGATTCTTGTAGAGAGAGGAGGAAAACTTCTTCAAGGCAGACATCCTTGCAAGAGGATTCGCAGTAGGGTTAAAATCAATGAGGTAAAAACAATGACTGCAGATGCTTTTGCCCAAACGTCGATTTCGAAGCTCCTTGGATGCTGCCTGAACTGCTGTGCTCTTCCAGCACCACTAATCCAGAATCTGGTTTCCAGCATCTGCAGTCATTGTTTTTACCTGCAAAGAAAATAGACTGTTTGACAGTATAGCAAAGGGTATCATATAGAAATTAAAGCAAGGTATTTTAAAATATACCATTTCATTTGTGAGATTGCATTTGAATATTAGGTTGTGCACCATGGGCTGAGAAACACCAACATCAGATTGGCTACCTAGTGTAAATCCTGTTCGATTTTTGTCATTGACTTCAATGGAAAGAAAAATCACTGATTAGGTATGTTTACGTCCTGCCAAAGGTGCATCGTTTGTGCCCACTTTTAAGAACCTACTTCCAAAATGCCATTTATTCGTAATGGAATTGGAGTGTAAACGTAGGGAAATTCTGCTACAAAGCATTGGTAAGGTGAGAGGATGTTTCTTCTGAGAGACTCAAACTAGGAGAGTCAGTCTTAAAATAAGGATTCTCCTGTTTAAGATTAACATGTGAAGATTTCTTGTTTTCTGAAAGGGTTGTTATTCTGTGGAACTCTCCTCCCCAGAGAGCAGTGGAGAGACAGTCATTGAACATTAACGCTAAGTTAGATTCTGAATTGAAGTAGAGATTTAGAAGGTAATAGGGTAGATAGGAAAGCCAAGTGGAGGCCACAGTCAGATCAACCATGATCTTACCAAATGGTGCAGCAGGTTTGAAGTGTTAAATGGCTTATTCCAGTTCCTAATTTGTTTATATGTATGCATATATGCATGATATCATGTTACTACAAAAGATTCATTTGAATGTTACAAGATCAGTATCAGCCCATTGGGGGATGTCAGTAATTGTAGAGTTAAATGATAACAGTGTATCTACTAATTAGAATCATAGAAATGGAGCTCAGGGTGGAATGAGGAGAAATTTCTTTACTCAGGAGAGCTGTTAGGATTTGGAATGCACTGTCTGGGAGAGTTGTGAATGTAATTCCATAGGAGGTTTCAAAAGAGAGTTTGACATAAAGTTGCAAGTGATAAATTTAGAAGGCTATGGAGATAGGGCTGGAGAATGGAACTAGCTGGCTAGCTCTTTCAAGGAGCCAGTACAAACAGAATGGGTCAAATGGTTTCTTGCTGTACTGTAAATTATAGAGTCATGGAGATGCTATACATCCATGCTGTACTGTAGGCGGCATGGTGGCTCAGTGGTTAGCACTGCTGCCTCACAGCACCAGGGTCCCAGGTTTGATTCCAGCCTTGGGCAACTGTCTGTGTGAAGTTTGCACATTCTCCCCGTGTCTGCATGGGTTTCCTCTGGGTGCTCCGGTTTCCTCCCACAGTCCAAAGATGTGCAGGTCAGGTGAATTGGCCATTCTAAATTGCTCATAGTGTTAGGTGCATTAGTCAGAGGGAAATGGGTCTGGGTGGGCTACTCTTTGGAGGGTCGGTGTGGACTGGTTGGGCCGAAGGGCCTGTTTCCGCGCTGTAGGTAATCTAATCTCTATGACTCTATAATTTACAGTACAGCAAGAGATATATTGACCCATTCTGTTTGTACTGACTTCTTGAAAGAGCTAGCCAGCTAGTTCCATTCTCCAGCCCTATCTCCGTAGCCGTCTAAATGTGTCACTTGCAACTTTATGTCAAGCTCTCTTTTGAAACCTCCTATAGAATTACCTTCACCACTCTCCCAGACAGTGCATTCCAAATCCTAACAGCTCTCCTGAGTAAAGAAATTTCTCCTCATTCCACCCCTAGCTCTCTTGCTGACAAGCTTGACATTGTGACCACTAGTTACTGACATACCAAATAGTGAAACAGAATATCCTTCGTTGCCCTGTCAAAATTGTTTATAATTTTGAAAACCTCAATTAGGTCACCTCTTAATCTTTTGTGCACCAAGGAGAATAAGCCCAATTTCTCTCATCTTTCCTTGTATCTAAAATCCCTCATTCCTGATGTAATCCTAATAAATTTCCTTTGCTCTCTCTCCAGGGCTTTAATATTCTTCGTTCAATAAGATGCCCAGAATTAAGCCCAATACTCTAAGTGTGGTCTGACCAATGATGTTTAGAGTATAACATCATTTCTTTGCTTTTATGCCTCTATTTATAAACCCAAGGATCCAATAAGCTTTCTTAACAATTGTTTCAACTTCGCTGGCCACCTTCAGAGAATTATGCACGT
Source organism: Chiloscyllium plagiosum (assembly GCF_004010195.1). NCBI lineage: Eukaryota > Metazoa > Chordata > Chondrichthyes > Orectolobiformes > Hemiscylliidae > Chiloscyllium > Chiloscyllium plagiosum. The sequence goes on along the minus strand of NC_057713.1, from coordinate 56,310,364 downwards.
GAACCCCGAGGTCCCTCTGCTCCTATACTCCCCTCAAGTTGTACCATTGCTCTGTGTTTCTTTGACCACAATGCATTACCTCACATTTCTCTGCATTGAGATTTATCTGTCAGTTGTCTGCTCATTTGGTCAATCTGTCAATGTTCCTCTGAAGTCACTCAGCATCATCCTCTCACAATTTACTATTCTCCCTCACTTACAAATTTAAAGATTTTACCCTCAACACTCATCTCCAATTGTTTACATAAATCAGAAAAATCAAAGGTCCCAACACCGATCCCTGGGGAACACCATCTTCAACTCACCTCCATTCTGAGAAACGCTGTTCTATACCTACCTTCTGTTTTCTGTTTTTTAGACAACTTCTAATGCACGCTGCCAAGGATCCATCAATCCCAAACATTTCTAATTTGCTAACCAACCTGTCATGTGGCAACAAAAGCTGTCTGAAAGTTCAAATATACAACATCTACAGCACTACCCTCATCCACTGCCTATGTCACCTTGTCAAAATATTTGGTTAAATTTGACAAACATGACCTGGCCTTGACAAAGTCAACATGACATGTTGACTGTGTGGTGTTAACATATTTTTCTCTAAGTGTATATTTATCTTATCCCATATTATGGCCTCTGTCAGTTTTTCCACTATTGATGTCAAACTAATGGGTCTGTAGTTTCCTAGGTGACCCTTTGCCCTTTTCTTAAACAACTACATCACTTTTGCAGTCCTTCAGTTTGCTAGGACTAATCCTGTTTCAAAGAGGTCTGGATAATTTCTGTCAACATCTCCGCAATTTGCTCCTTTACCTGTCTCAGCAATCTAGGATGTATCCCATTTGAGTCTGACAATTTTTCTACCTGGAGTGCTAACGGTCTCTTTAGCACTTCTTCTTTATCTATCACTGTACTGCTCAGTTGCTCAATATCCACCTTTTCAACTGAGCCATTGCTATCATTTTTTTTTAAATTTGGTAAAGACAGAAGTACTCATTTAGTACCTTTGCCCATACTTTGTGGCCATTTCTGGACCTGTTTAAACAGTTCTTCAAAGAATCGGTCAGGGTTCTCTACTAATTTGAATTAATAATCAGAAAAACCTGATACATAACTCAATAATCAGTGAAATGTTCATAGTGTTGAAAGCTAAGTACTAATTTGCAATGGGCAGTTACAGCTAGACTTGTCAAAGTGCATTTTAATCAGAAGAAATTCATTTATTATTGAAGAAAATAGGCACTGAAAATCTGTAAACAACAATTTGCTTTTAGTTAACACTTCTAATGTAAGAACTTGTTCCAAGCAGCTTCACAAAGACAATTTGACACTGAACAACACAAGGTAATATTAGAGCACATGACCAAAGTTTATGTAAAAATACGTGCCATACGATGTATGGTCTTTCAGAGCCTGTCAAGGCACTGTATTTTTTGAAAACTATTTACATATTCTGCCCACTATCCTCCAACTCTAACAGTGACCACCACATCATGCAATATTTTGAAAAGGCAAAATAAAATGACTGGACCAGGAGAAATTTCTGTGAAATTTGTTTCTGATTCTGAAGCTGGTGACTAGGGTATTAAGTATAACCCAAAAGTCTTCTGTGCATACACATGTTTATCACTGTTGAAAACTTGTCCAACTCCCTGTTGATTACTGGCAGTGAAACTACACTTGCTGCATTTTCTGTCAAATTATTCCAGAAGTTAATCTCTCTTCCAAAAAAAAAGCTCCAAACCCTTAGACTATTTCTACCTCTCATAATGGATACATTTTCTGCCCCAACTCTATCTAATTGAAAAAAATCAGTTTTTTTCATTTTCGCTTCTGTGAAGTTACTTAACCTCTCTGAGTTTATTATTCTAAAAGTGCTCCACAATATGGATATAAACCTGCCAAAGACAGGTGTGCTTGAGTACAATTAGGGTTAAAGCCCCAAGAGGTAGTCCCAGACCAGGAACCCGACAAGACTCTATTTACTTCTTGAATTTAATTTGAGCAGGGTTTGAGATGAACGGGGAAAGCTGTGGATGCAGCTGTCAGATAAGACATTGAAACATAATCCAAGTGCTGGGTTCTTGAGCTGTGAAGATTAGGATTGGCTTCAGAGCTGAATCTTATACCTATTTTGGATTCTCTGTGAGCTATCTATTTGGTTTTATTTACTATTGACTTTACTTATAATATTGGAGACTTGCTTCCTTTGAGCATAAGAATAAAGAGTTTTTCATTTCTAATCAACGTTTCTTCAGTACAATCTCTCAATGAATTTTATTAATATTGTTTGCCATCTGATATATTTTCTTGATTTGCTTGATCAGTTCTAATGATATTTTGACCATTGATGTCCAAGTGTCTTTTTAGCTGTAATTTTCTGCTTGCATGTTGTTTAAGAAAGCAATTGTTTACGGTATCTATACATCTTTCAGCAGATGGGTAAATTAAAATCATTTTTTCTCCATTTGATGCCAGTTTGCTTTCAGTCCATTTTTTGCCAGAAGCAAAGACTAATTTCAACCATACTGTGTTTTGTAATGAAATTGGCAGAGAAATATAGCACCTCTAAGAAGGTCTTGCTCCTTAGAATAGGGCATATCCCTTGGTACTCAATAATTAGCTGAAAGACTCATTTACATTGCATATTATCTGTAATTTATGCAATTATATTTTCCAGACAGAATAATACATTTCTAATATGTGACCTGTTGTAATGTGTCACAATGTTTACTAACAAAATGTACTTACTTAAATTTGAATTTAAGTATATTTTTAAGTGCTTCCTATGTGGCCTGCTTATTTTAAGTAAGGTGTGATATGTAAAGGATGCTTGAGATTGTTTTCTTACAGTTTCTGTAATGCTTTTCCCCAGACAACTGATCTAATACGTTTGATCATTGAAGAGAAATTTACCGATTTTTGCTTCTTCCCTCAGCAAATTTGTCAGAGGCTTAATAAATGCTAAATGATGAAAATGATGCATCTGTGCATGTAAAGAGTTCCACTAACACAATTATACAGTACAGTGTAGTAGTTAAACTAATGTATTTTTAATAATATTTTAGGAGCATCACTGCCTTAGAATTAAGATCTTGGGAGATTGCTACTACTGTGTTTCTGGACTTCCTGAACCACGTCAAGACCACGCACACTGCTGTGTTGAAATGGGTCTTAGCATGATCAAGGCAATAAGGTAATTTCATCACAATTATGCAAGTATGCTGAAGCATATTACAAGTGCAGATTTAAGATAATAAAGTTACACAATAGATACATAATACACTAAACATAAGTAATATCATTTGTGGCTCAACTGGTGAAACTGTATGTCTCAGTTAAAACATTATGGGTTTAAGGGCTTCTCCAGTAGATTAGATTAGATTAGATTACTTACAGTAAACAGGCCCTTCGGCCCAACAAGTCCACACCGCTCCGCCGAAGCGCAACCCACCCATACCCCTACATTTACCCCTTACCTAACACTACGGGCAATTTAGCATGGCCAATTCACCTGACGTGCACATCTTTGGACTGTGGGAGGAAACCGGAGCACCCGGAGGAAACCCACGCAGATACGGGGAGAACGTGCAAACTCCACACAGTCAATCACCTGAGGCGGGAATTGAACCCGGGTCTCTGGCGCTGCGAGGCAGCAGTGCTAACCACTGTGCCACCGTGCCGCCCACCGGTACTTGAGCACAAATCATAAGAAATGAAATTCCTCTTTCGTACTGAGGGAGAGCTGAGCTGTTAGAGATGCTGCTTTCAGATGAGACATTAAATCCTATTGTCCTATCAGTGGTTGTAAGCAATTCCATTTTAAAGAACCATTTCGAAGAACGTTGTCTCTTGCCAATTTTTAACCCTCAGTCAGCATCACAGAACAACAATATTATCAGGTTATTATCATATTGATGTCTGTGAAATTTTGCAATTTTTAAAAAAAATTGTTGATCTATTCTCTATATTGCAACAGTGGCTAAAGTTCAAAATTATCTCAATGGCTTTTTAGCAGGGAAAATCCTGAAGTCATGATCAGTGCTAGAAACGCAAGACTTTCCTGTTTGTAATGCATTTAAAGCATTTAATAATGATTATTACTGAAATGAATAAACACACTAAATATTGATTTTCCTGGGGATTTAAATGTTTCTTATATTTAACTGGACTGGACATTAATATTTTGACTCATTACAATTAGAATAATAAAATGTAGTGGTTAAATGTGCAGTCAACAATAAAAATTGTGTATTGGTACAAATATTGGTTTCCAATTTGTAGCTAGAGCATGCTACTTGTGGATTTATGGCATTTGTAAATTATGCAAGAAAATTTGTGATACTTATTTAACCCGCCAACATATTTAATTAATAAAACATCTATTTTGCTCACCTCCCAGTTAACTATACTTGCAGTAGATCTATTAAAATGTATCAGTGTCACCTCAGTGGTAATGCTTTAGCTTCCAAGTTAGAAGATTAGGGAATTCAAGGCCCACGCTAGAAACCTGAGTGTGTAAACTGGAGTCTCATGGCATAGTTCTCTTGTTGCTACCTCTGGGCAAGAAAGACTGGGTTCTGGTCCTATCTTGCATTGCAGATATGTCCTACTGTGGCTGAGCAGGTTGAGTTTTTTAAAAAAATACTTTTTTAAAATTCACGTTCCCAATGAAGGGCTTCTGCCTGAAACGTCAAGTCTCCTGCTCCTCGGATGCTGCCTGATCTGTTGTACCTTTCCAGAGCCACACTTTTCGACTCTGACTCTCCAGCATCTGCAGTCCTCACTTACTCCTTTTTTTAAAAAAAATTATGTCAGCCATAACCTTCTAATTGAAAGGAGACAGTTTCACCAGCTGAGCCACAACTGTATTATGTGGGTTTACTTTATTGTGTAACTTTATTATCCTAAATCTCAGATTGAGAGGTGGTAGCTTTTGGTATAACATGTTAAAGAAAGTCCCATTTGCTCTCATAGTTGGCATAAAATGATACTATTTGACAAAAATCAGATGTGTTCCTTTAATATTCTAGACAATATTTATGTCTAAACCAATATCATTCATCACAGAGTCTCTGTTCATTTATCTCAATTTTGTAAAGCTTTATTGGAGATGCAAGTAAAAATGGCAAGATCTCCAACTTGTTATCATTGATTATATTTTATATATCTCTTTCTAAAATTGCAGTGTAATTTTGAATATTGGTGTAAATTTTAATGCTATGCAAGTCCAATTTTTTAGCATTGTAAGAATTTTAGTTACTACTTCTATAAATGCATTATTCTTGCATGTCGCAGAAATTTTAAGGAGGCTGAGAAAATTAATAGGAGTCACTGGGCATGGCCACCTTTCTATACTCCTAACCCAAGCCTGTCCACATCATTAGCAGATCCAACATAGATTTGCTGGAAATACAGAACAAGAAGTCTTGGTTTTGAGAACTATTTCAGACCTACCATGAAATAACATTGAATAATCTGGAAATGCAAACTTTTGTTTGAGCTTTTAGAGTGAGGCTGTGAACAATGCTCCTGTTCACAATGGGAAGTTCATAAGTGTGTCAGTAAAACAGGCAAAAATTACTGCTAATTTAAATTAATTTGCCAAGCTTTAAACCATGTTTTGCTTTTGACTCATCCTTCCACCTAACTGAGGCAGAGCAGTCTAGATGTGATTGCACTGAACGAGGTGCAGAGGAGATTCACCAGGATGTTGCCTGGGAGGGAGCAGTTTAGATCTGAAAGAAGCCTAGACAAACTCTGGTTCTTTTCTTTAGAAATAGAAATACTGAGAGGAGACCTGATTGAGGGCATATAGGAATACAAGGGTTAATGATAGAGTGGAATGAAAGCTGCCTTTCCCCTTAATTGAAGGGTATTGCTGTAAGATGAAAGGCAGGGATTTAGAGGGGATTTTAGAAAAAGTTTTTTCACCCAGAGGGTAGTGGGAACCTGGAAAGCACTGCCTGAGAGGGTAAAAATAATTCGGCTGGAACCAGGTATTGTTAAAACATTCACGGCGATGTGTCAGGTGCTGTAAAGTGAGACGAGTGTACATTTAAATACTTTTTTTTGTGGGTGCAGAGTTGATGTGCTGAAAGGCCTTTTTAAAGTGTGTAATTCTGTGGATCTATTCCATGAATTCCACACAGACCCTACACACTGCACAGGAGACAGACACTGAGATCCCTTATTCCCCAACAGTTCTAATGCATTAGCTCCCTGTATACTGTACACGTGCCCAAACAGATCCCACTGACCATTTAATCCACACTTATCCATTCAGAGGCTGGGGAAAGAACATTGATGTTTTGATCAAGATAGGCAATGGTGCCAGCAGAACCCATTGCCCCATATACACCTTGTTTGTCTTGCTATCACACACTGCAGTAGGCTTTCGACACAGACTTTGATCCATGTTCCATTCTGTGGCATGACTTTACATATGGTACTGTACCAATCAGGGCTACACAGAGGCACAAACAAACAAATAGAGCACAATACAAAACATATTCATCCAAACATACATTTATATAGCGCAAAATGTTCCCCGTGTCACCAAAGAGCCTTCAAAAGGGCTTTTTCCACTGAGAGTTGTCCCGGGTTCTGCAGCCCGGGTAGAGGGAGCCTACTTGGCAGTGAGGCTTGTTAGTGCTGGAGCCAACCCTGGGGCAGATAGTGTCTGAGTGGCCAAGACATTGCTGAGGCTCTCCTTGCCTATCACGACTGATCATGGTTATTTACACATTTCAGACTTAGACCTTTCTGTCTGTGGCCACACTCAGAAACCCTTATCTGAGTCCTCTGTGGTGGAAATGTTCATTGACCTCACCATCTGATAAACTAGCTGATAATATGCCTACTAGCCCTGGTAGAGCTGCAGCCCACTCAGGCCCGAATGGTTTACAATGTGCACATTCTACTCACTCGCCTGAAAGGTAGTTATGCTAGTGTCTGAAAATATTAGACCAAGTGAGGAGGCCTGCTTGTCAGTTTTATGCTGCTGTTCTCTCGCATTCTGCTGGGGCTGCTGCAATGGTTGAAAATAGAAAACCTGAAGTTGGTGTGAGAGAAGTGGGAAGCAACAGATGCTCATGGTCACACCAATAACAGCTCACTCATTACCTCAGATCACAGGATGAGAAGGCGCGAGGAGGTTGCCAAGGGGTACAGGACAGGAACATGCCATCATCCTCAATGATCTCAGCAATGGCAAAGGCAGTTAGTTTCATGATGCTGTAGGCTATCTCTGTAATCTTTAGGAGATGCAATATCCTTGCTCTCCACTGCTTCTGCGCTGTTCCCTTTAATTCTAAGCCGAGAAGAAAGAGGGAAGAGGTGCCTGCAAAAGCTGAATAGCTGAGGGCATGTGGATGCAGCTCTGAGTAGGATGGAATCTGCCACCAATGGTAGGTTTGTGAGAATGAAGTTGAGTATTTGGATGTTAGGTCCATGTCCTGAGTACCAGCGAGTGCTGATGCGTGAGTAATGGGTTGTGCTACTTTGTGAAACATAAGACGTTGGTGTAAAAGGATGAAGATGGATTCACTGACTTTGTCCAAGTGAGATTATTGTACCATGTGGCACTTCAGCCAATTCCTCAGATCCAGGTGAAGAGACTGTCTTGAACCTCTACTTGCTACCCTTTCTGAAAATGCTCCAAATTGGCTTCCCAACCTTCAAGGAACAGTAGCTTACCTCCTTCTGTCCACTCCCAAAAATAATACCTCCACTGTTACATCTGTTACACTGAAAAGTCTCTCTGTTCTGGTTTTCATATGTACACATTATAATTTATAGCAATAGTACTCAATGCCTTTAAAAGGGACAGACTGCTGTTAAGAGCAGAAGGCTGACTATACCCATGTTAGTACATTACAATACAGTCCCCTCTGGAGCACAAATACAGCCACTGACTATACCACATGTTAGTACATTACAATACAGCCCCCTCTGGAGCACAAATACAGCCAGCAGTACTGTGGTCACTGGACCCCCTGCTACTTCATAACAAAGTGGTGGCAGCACCAACATTACTCCTTGCCCGCCTTCAGAATCCACATGGGTTAGTAACTCCAATGTTTGATTAATGCCAATTTATAGTACACTGGGTCTATTTTTCTTCTTCATGAACGGTTTTAATATTAAAAATAACACGTAAGCATCAATGTGTGATATCTTATTTTAATACATGGATTTTAAAGATTAGGTAAAGAGAAGACCTGTGGCCATTAGGTTAGGTGAAGACAGTTGCCTCAAGAACTGATCATAAAATCGATTTACAAGGATGTTGCCAGGATTGGAGGATTTGAGCTATAGGGAGAGGCTGAATAGGCTGGGGCTGTTTTCCCTAGAGCATCAGATGCTGAGGAGTGACCTAATAGAGGTTTATAAAATCATAAAGGGCCATGGATAGCGTAAATTAACAAGGTGTTTTCCCTGGGGTGGGTGAATCCATAACTAGAGGGCATAGATTTAGGGTGAGAGGGGAAAGATATAAAAGAGACCTAATGGGCAACTTTTTCACACAGAGAGTGGTGTGTGTATGGAATGAGCTGCCAGAGGAAGTGATGAAGGCTGGTACAATTACAACATTTAAAAGGCATCTGGTATATGAATATTGTATATGAATAGGAAGGGTTTGGAGGGATATGGGCCGGGTGTTGGCAAGTGGGACTAGATTAGATTGGGATTTCTGGTCAGCATGGATGAGTTGGATTAAAGGGTCTGTTTCCGTGCTGTACATCTCTATGACTCTATGACTAAGATTCACTTTTTGACATTTAACAGTTCTCTCTTGAGAAATGACTGGCACTTAAACACAACAAAATGTCACCATTGTACTTTAAGTGTCACATGCAACTGGGTTATAATGTGTTTTATTGTAATGATTTGCCAGTTCAAAATCCCTCTTGTGCTTTCAAACTCAATTTATGAGCGTGTGCTGTCTGGAAAGGTCCAGCCTTTAAGACATAAGTAACACTGAAGAAGACACTAAATTGTTGATAAAAAGACTATAATTTTTCTGCAGCAAATATTTGTTAATTGAACTAATTAAGCAAATGTTATAAATGTCTAAACTTTAAATAACTAACAGTAAAAGGAAAAGCATAATGCTGCGGATGCTGGAAATCTGAAATTAAAAAGAAAATGCTGGAAATACACAACAGAGCATTAGGCATTGTCCATGAAGAGAGATTAAAAGTTGCATTATCTGCTAATTGTGCGGGCAATTACTTTAAAACAGGAATGCACAAATGGAAAACTGACCCTTAACTAAAATGTGATTGTTTGTTAATATATATGTGATGGTATAATTTTGTTGAATATTACCACTTAAAGATTTTACATCACTGTTTTATTGAAGCTATTATCCATTTGTATTTGCCTTACAATTATAAGGTTATAGTAGTTTGCTTGTTTTAATGTTTGAAAACTTCAGTAATTTTTATCTCATTTTTTTGGCTAGATATGTGAGAGTCCACACAAAACATGAGATTGATATGCGTATAGGAATACACTCTGGATCGGTGCTTTGTGGAGTGCTTGGGCTTCGGAAATGGCAATTTGATGTCTGGTCCTGGGATGTTGATATTGCAAACAAATTGGAGTCTGGTGGAATCCCTGGGTAGATATCATGACCTTTATACAAGGCATAAGCAATTTATTCTTCCTTGAATAATAAATTTAAAACGCTCTTGTTATAAACACTTGTGGGCGGGATGGTTCATTGGAGGGAACTGATTGTATCTCCGATCATATGTTTGTTTGCAGGAGGATTCACATTTCTAAAGCGACACTGGATTGTCTAAATAATGATTATGAGGTTGAAGAAGGGCATGGGAAAGAGAGAAATGAGTTTCTGAGAAAACACAATATTGAATCGTACCTGATCAAGCAACCAGAAGAAAGCCTGTTGACTTTGCCTGAAGACATTATGAAAGAATCCAGTACACCTCCTGACAGTAGAAACAGTGCCACAACATTTACTGAAGGTTCCTGGAGTCCTGAACTTCCATTTGATAATATTGTTGGAAAACAGAACGTAAGACAGCTTTTATCTGATGTACCTTCTCGGTTGTTCTTGAATTAGTGTAAATCATTTAAGGGAGTTTTTTTACTGATCATTAGAAATGATCATGAAATCCTGCCATCACTATGCATTCATTTTCTAAAATTGTATGCTTGAAGTCTTGCACGTGTATAACAGTTGATACAATTACAACATAATAGTTTTCTCAGTGGGAATCGGTTTAGCTCAGTTGGCTGGATTGTTGATTTACAGAGCAGTGGGATGCCAACAGCATGGGTTAAATTCCCACCACTGGTTTGGGATTACCATGAAGGATTCTCCTTCTCAACCTCTTCCCTCGCCTGAGGTCTGGTGACCCTCAGGTTAAATCACCACCAGTCACTTTCTCTCCCATGAGAGAGCAGTTCCTTTGGTCTGTTAAGACTATGGTAACACATTGGGAAAAGTGAGGACTGCAGATGCTGGAGATCAGAGCTGAAAAAGAAAGGCTTATGCCCGAAACGTTGATTCTCCTGCTCCTTGGATGCTGCCTGACCTGCTACGCTTTTCCAGCAACACATTTTTCAGCTATGGTAACACATCACCAACACCAGGTTTTCTCAGTAGATCATGATGCTTTTGGGTTATCATCTGGCTTAATTTAGGGAAGCAGTTTGTCTTTGTATATTTACATTTGATTACATTGTGGCCTGGTGTGGAGTACCTATGTTGTGATGCTCATGGCAATGTAGTTGAGAACAAGCTGGATAGGTCAAATTGTCTAGTCCTGTCCATATTGTCACGTATGTTTGTATCATTCTCTCCTATTGTTTGGAAGCACATTTGTGATGTAGTGTTTGACTGGGGACACCTGTACTGGGGCACCTCTATGACTTTGGGACATTAACTACATGTGCAAGCTCAATTTTCACTACTTATTGTGGAAAGCCTTCCAATACCACAATAATGTAGAAAGAGATGAGACCAAAGTTTACAGAGGTTCATAATGATTAACCAATAAAAAATATGTTTTCTTTTTATGGAAATATTAGACAGCAGTGTTGTAATTAGAGAGATAACAAAACAGTAAAGGATTTAACTGAATTTCCAGATTAGTCACTTTATTTTCCATTTCATCGTTGGAAAAGATGACTTCAGTATTTACAGAAAGGGGTGGAGCAGGAGAAGGTGGGATTCGGTGGTGTTGGTGGTGCAGTAATAGCAGGTTTTCATTCATGCTGTATGAAAAAGCAGATTTCCTCGTTCTGCTCAATTCAACAATAAGATCTGATTAATATGTTTTAGTTCTGATTGTAAACACCAAAATTAAGAGACTGTATGTTAGGAGGCCTTCAACAAAGGTTGTCTGGAATGGAAATAAGAGAGCAAAGGATGAGGAAGGCCACAAATAGAGGAAGGGTGTAGAGTAAAGATGCGATCTGAGACCCATATTATTGGAGATTGGATGTCAGTCTGAGACCATGATAGTTTCCTTAGTAGGTCACAGTGCTTTCAGGTTCTTACCTGCCTTAACTGAGCGAAGCAGTTTCTCTTTGTGTGCTTTATTTCGTGGCACTTGAGAGGTCTGGTGTGGAGTAGCTATGTTACATAAGGCATTGTAGTTGTGAAGACAAGCTGGATAGGTCAACGTGTCAGGTCCTGTCCATTTCAATGGGCTGAGGAGTGGCAGATGGAGCTTAATTTAGATAAATGCAAGGTGCTGCATTTTGGAAAATCAAATCAGAGCAGGACTTATACACTTAATAGTAAGGTTCTGGGAGTGTTGCTGAACAAAGAGACCTTGGAGTGCAGGTTCATAGTTCTTTGAAAATGGAGTATCAGGTAGATAGGATAGTGAAGATGACATTTGGTATGCTTTCCTTTATTGGTTAGAATATTGAGTACAAGAGTTGGGAGGTCATGTTGCGGCTGTACAGGACATTGGTTCGGCCACTGTTGGAACATTGCGTGCAATTCTGGTCTCCTTCCTATTGGAAAGATGTTGTGAAATTTGAAAGGGTTCAGAAAAGATGTACAAGGATGTTGCCAGTGTTGGAGGGTTTGAGTTATAGGGAGAGGCTGTACAGGCTGGGGCTGTTTTCTCTGGAGCGTCAAAGGCTGAGGGGTGACCATGTAGAGATTTATAATATCATGAGGGGCATGGATAGATTAAATAGACAAGGTCTTTTCCCTAGAGTGGGGGAGTCCAGAACTAGAGGGCATAGGTTTAGGGTGAGAGAGGAAAGATATAAAAGGGATCTAAGGAGCAACTTTTCATGCAGAGAGTGGTAAGTGTATGGAATGAGCTGCCAGAGGAAGTGTTGGAGGTTTATACAATTACAGCATTTGAAAGGCATCTGGATGGGTATATGAATAGGAAGGGTTCAGAGGTTATGGGCCAAGTGCTGGCAAATGGGACTGGATTGGGTTGGGATATCTGGTTGGCATGGACGAGTTGTGCTGAAGGGTCTGTTTCCATGCTGTACAGTTCTACATCACTGTGTTTGTCCCATTTTCTCCGACTGTCTGGAAGCAGGTTTATGGTGTAATGTTTCACCATGTACTGGGAAGAAGGGGATGGAAAACTGAGTTGAGTCTTAATGGAGATCAGCTGGTGATGTTGGTGGGGGAGTGCAGAAGCCAGTTTTCTCAGTGGTTACGTGGGGTGGAGATGATGGAATTGTGAGATTAGAGACTATTGCAGCAGACTAGAGAAATCAGAAGCTAGAGATTGGAGGGGAGATCAGGAAGATTTGGAGTCCACATCCAGGAATTCAAAGGAGGAAGGGGTAGGGATTGGTTAGAATTCTTTTATTCATTCACAGAATGAGGATGCAGCATTTATTGACCATTCATAGTTGCTCATGAGAAGATGATGGTGAGCTCACAGGAATGGGATCAGAAAGGCAAAGCCAGGGTGCCAGTAGATTACTTTGGTGAACTGAGAGGTAGCACTCCAGGTTTTCCTTGTTCATAAGCAGTGGTATACAGACCATTTATTCTTGAATAGATCAATCCTCATCTATCTCTAGCTCTCAGGTTTCCTGAAGTCCACGTAAAGTGAATTACATTTAAAACTTGAAAAGAGAAAGCACCATTGAAATGTTAAAATATGGGGCTCACCTCTGAACAATGGATACATCACCAAGCAACTTAACCTCATTCTGCCTCTGTTAGAACTGAAGGTTCAGGCATTTAATGTGCATTAGGTTCAGTTTCATTTTGTGAATTTTAACATTCTTCCTCACCCAGACCAACCTGTTTGTCTGTGTTAGTGTTCCCTTCAATTTTCTGTATAACCTATGCATTTTTGGAGACATGATTGATAATCTTGTTGACAGACTATAAATCAGTTTTCCTCAGGAGATTTTGCAGATGGAAGTCAAGTATTTTATTCCTGATAACTGGAATATGTCCAGTCAAGCACATTTGCAAAAAATGAAGTGCATTCACCTTTATGTGAAGAGGTTAAGGTTTAGATTCAGTTCCTGGAATCCTCTTAAGGAAGAGATAGTAATTATCTTCCAGATTACCTGCCATAGAAAGGCAAATTGGGCTCAAAATGGACTTTCTGCTTCATGAAGATTAACTATGGCGAAACTGAAGTATTTTATTTTAATTGTAAGACTTCTATTAATTACATTGACAGATTGAGCTGGGAGAACTCATCTAAAAGTACTTTGGTACTTCAGGTACAAATATGTCTTCTCAAGTTGCACAGAATCCATTAAGTTTGCCACAATAAGTAGCAAGTAATGATACGTATTAAAGGCTGTAGAATCAGTCAAGTCACTTTGGGACACCAGCTCACAACCTCCAACTGACTGGGCACTTGCCTCTTGCTGTGTTCGCTTGAATGGAACCTATGTAAGTTCCTGTCTTCCTCTTGCTGCGTACCTGGCTGCAAAATGGTTCTGTAAGTAGTCAGTGGTATGCCCAAGCTCTGATTGACTTGTCAATGCATGAACAATACATGATCAGTCTTGGATTGGCAAGGTGGTATAAAACCAGTTTCTGATCAGTTTCTTAAGTTGTGGAGGTGCCAGTGTTGGACTGGGGTAACAAAGTTAAAAATCACACATCACCAGGTTATAGTCCAACAGGTTTGCTTGGGAGCACTACTCCTTTATTAGTTAACTAGTGGGGCAGGATCATAGGACACAAAATTTATAATAAAAGATCAAAGTGTCATATAACTGAATGCGATGCATTGAACAAATCTAGATTGCTGTTAAGTCTTTAATCATTTAGAATGGGTTGCACATTTCGTTTCATTAATATGTAAACCCCAGAATTTCTTTTAAGTCACATTCCTGAGATAACTTAAAGTTTTATAAAAAAAAGGACATCTCAGCTCAGACAATGCATTAAAGGTGTGAGGTTAGAGTCTGTCTGTATCCCAATCTTGAATCAGACTGGTTCTGTTTCCAAAGTAGGAATTTATAAAATGTCACATAGACTGACTGCCTCCAGATTGTGTACTTTTTGAATAAAGTAGAATGTATCTGCAAATACAAATCTGGAAATGCAAATTCACCCCATAGACTTCTATGTGTATGTGCATGCATGTGAGGGAGAGAGAGAATGAGAGAGTGTGTATGGGAGAGACAGAGAGAGTGTGTGTGAGTGAATGTGTATGTGTATGCATGAGTGTGTGAGGGTATGTGTGTGTGTGTCTGAGAGAGTGTGTGTATGAGGGTCTGCGTGAGTGTGCGAGTGTGATCATGTTTAAATGTCTGCGTGTGTGTGTTTGTGTGTATGTGCATGTATGTGAATGAGAGTGTATACTGTGGTGGGGTCACCTGTAGTGTGACATGAACTCAAGATCCTGGTTGAGGCTGTCCTCATGGGTACTGAACTTGGCTTTCAGCCTCTGTTTGGCAATTGTGTTTTTGTGAATCCTGAAGTCCACCTTAGAAGACAGTCACCTGAAGATCTGAGGCTGAATGTCCCTGACCGCTGAAGTGTTCCCTGACTGGGAAAGAACACTGCTGTCTGGCGATTGTTGTGCATGTCCATTCACCTGTTGTAGCGTCTGCTTGGTCTCGCCAATGTGCCATGCCTCAGGGCATCCTTGTCTGCAGTGTATGAGATAGACAACTTTGGCTGTGTCACATGAGTATTTGCCACACATGTGGTGGGTGGATAGAATATAGTCATACTCTAACCTCATACCTCTAATGCATTGTCTGAGCTGAGATGTCATTTTTTTATAATAAAACCTTAAGTTATCTCAGGAATGTGACTTGAAAGAAGTTCTGGGATTCAAATATTAATGAATCAAAACCTGCAACCCATTCTAAGTGATTAAAGACTTAACAGCAATCTAGGTTTGTTCAATACATTGCATTAGTTGTATGATACTTTGACCTTTTACTTTAAGTTCTGTGACCTATGATCCTGCCCCACTAGTTACCTGATGAAAAAGCAGTGAACCAAAAGCTAGTGCTTCCAAACAAACTTGTTGGATTATAACCTGGTGTTGTGATTTTTAACAATTTCTTAAGGGTGATGGTCAGGTTACTGACATCACTTCCTGTTATCTCC
This sequence comes from Chiloscyllium plagiosum, assembly GCF_004010195.1. Taxonomy (NCBI): domain Eukaryota; kingdom Metazoa; phylum Chordata; class Chondrichthyes; order Orectolobiformes; family Hemiscylliidae; genus Chiloscyllium; species Chiloscyllium plagiosum. The sequence continues at coordinate 56,294,808 of NC_057713.1, read as the reverse complement.
TGACTGGGTCCCTAAGGTGTCAGTCACTTTGAATAAGTCTTTGTTTGTTTTTCAGAAATAGGGGAATCAAATCCTATCAATGTGCTGAAGAGAGCATTTGAAAAAATCCAAAAGAGATTGTACAGTCTGGATTGTCTTTTAAAAAATCTTTATTTTGTTAATTAAACACAAATATTATAAGGTACTAAGTTACAAGATCTAGCAAGATAAACTCAGGAAATACAACTTGTCATAAGAACTACACAGAGGAGAAAGTGAGGACTGCAGATGCTGGAGATCAGAGCTGAAAATGTGTTGCTGGAAAAGCGCAGCAGGTCAGGCAGCATCCAAGGAGCAGGAGAATCGACGTTTCGAGCATAAGCCCTTCTT